>NW_004949109.1:481284-485136 GCF_000317375.1 Microtus ochrogaster | reverse complement strand
TGTATTTGTATATATATTTGTGTTACATACATTTAATTCAGATTATTTGAGCTGGGAGCGATATGCTTTAATCCAGATCTAATCTGAGCCACACTTTCTGCTGTATATAGAAGGACATGGAAGAAGGAAGCTTTTGCTCTTTGCCTGCTTGCCCTCAACTTGCTAGCAAGTCCACTCCTTCTCTGGCATTGGAGCCTACTTCTTTGGGATTCCAGAGTGTACGGAGGACCAGCTGAGACATCTAGCCTTGTGGGCTGAGCAACTACTGGATTCCAAATGAAAACAATAACCAGGGCACAATAATGCCTAAACCTGGCAAACTATCCCACTTTATAACTGTGAACACGTTATACATTTAACCAGGTCATAATTATTCCCCAAAATGGTATTGATTCCTCGTACAGTGGCAAACACATTGTGAATTTAAAATAGGTGGCAGTGTCCCTCCAGGAACATTCTTTCAATAGCCAGCAACTATTGGATTTGATTGACCACAGCCTGGAAGTCATTCTAGCAAATTCCATGGAGAGAGAGAGATTCATTCTGTAAGTTCTGGGACTAGATAAAAGCCCTGAATGCAGTGGCTGAACAGGAATTTTAAATTTTTTGTATTTTATTTATTTTGGTGCAGGGTATGTGTGTGGGTGTGCATTTGTCACGGCACACATGTGGAGGTCAGAGGAGCCAGCTCTTTCTTTCCTCCTGTGTGGGTTCAGGTCAGCAGGCTTAGCAGCAAGCTCCTTTATTCACTGAGCCATTGCAGTAGCCTAACAAAAAGCATTTAAGAGTCTGTTGACAAATCAGGCATGGTGGCATTCACCTTTAAAGCCAGTACTCAGGAGGGAGAAGCAGGAGGATCTCTGTGAGTTCAATGCCAACTCTGTTCTGATCAACATAGAGAGTTCCAGGATAGCCAGGAATACATACATAGAGACTCTGTCTAAAAATAAGTAAACAAATAAATGTCTGTTGTCATAAACAGACCACAGTGACTGCTATCATCAGCATAACTAAGGGTCACAGTTAAGGGTCAGCATCTGGTTGTTTTTTTTGTTTGTTTGTTTGTTTTGGTTTTTCGAGACAGGGTTTCTCTGTGGCTTTGGAGCCTGTCCTAGAACTAGCTCTGTAGACCAGGCTGGTCTCGAACCCACAGAGATCCGCCTGTCTCTGCCTCCCGAGTGCTGGGATTAAAGACGTGAGCCACCATCGCCTGGCTCAGCATCTGGTTTTGATAAAACCAAATCTTGTATAAAAATTTACTCTTTCTTGGAGAGTGTGTGTGTATGTGAGGCAGGGGGAGGAGGGAGAGAGAGAAGGGGGATTATGACCTTTATAAGGTTATATTTAAAAAGATTTATTTTCTTTTTAATTATGTGAATGTGTGTGCGTATTGTGTTGGTATGTGGAGGGATGAGGCATAAAGCCACAAGGAAGGCATTGGATCCCCTGGAGCTGGAGTTATATGAGGCTGTGAGCTACTGGACACGGGTGCTGGAAACCAAACTCAGGTTCTCTGAAAAAGTGGTATATGCTCCTAACCAGAGATATCTCTTTGGATTCCAGCTTTTACTGTTTTTGGACTCAATTTGTTTTTGTTTTTGTTTTTGTTTGTTTGTTTGTTTTTGTTTTTTGTTTTTTTTAGTTTTTTGAGACAGGGTTTCTCTGTAGCTTTGGAGCCTGTCCTGTCCTGACACTAGCTCTTGTAGACCAGGCAGGCCTTGAACTCAATTTGTTTTTAATTATGTGTATTGGTAGGTCTGTATATGGAAGCATATTCTCAGTGAAATATAATAAAATATAGCTTTTTGCTATTGTGATTTTTTTTTAGCGTGTGTATTGTAGCAAAAGCTAGAAGAGGGCTTTGGAGCTCCTGGAGCTGGAGTTTTAACCACTCCCAAGCCAATCAGCATGGACCCTGGAAATTCACCATGAGTCTGCGCTGGAGAAGGAAGCTCAAACATAGGTTTAAGCCAATAGACAGTCTTTATCAGCTGACCAGTGACTACACTGGGAATTCAGGATCGCAGTGTAGCCCTGAGTCTTTCTCAGGGTGAGCTTTTAAGCACAAAACGTATCTTGGGTTAATAGCTACTGTTAGACACTAAGAGAGGGCCAGTCCTTGTCTTCAGGTGAGTACCACCAAGGAGCCCACCAGGCGCCAATGAAAACTCATGGTCACACAGATGATCCTGAATAAGTTCAGTAGGTCTTTCTTTTCTTTCTGTCTTCCTCCCTCCCTCTCTCCCCCCTCCCTCCCTTTCTTTTTTTTTAATATTTATTTATTTATTATGTATACAATATTCTGTCTGTATGTATGCCTGAAGGCCAGAAGAGGGCACCGGACCTCATCACAGATGGTTGTGAGCCACCATGTGGTTGCTGGGAATTGAACTCAGGACCTTTGGAAGAGCAAGCAACGCTCTTAACCTCTGAGCCATCTCTCCAGCCCCACCTTCCTTCCTTTCTTAAGATAGAGCCTCACTACATAGCCCTAACTGGCCTGAAATTCTCTGTGTAGATCAGGCTGGCTTCAAACTCTTAGAGAAATGCTTGCCTCTGCCTCCCAAGTGCTGGGATTAAAAGTGTTTGCCACCACACCTGGTTTAAACTCAGTAGGCTTTTCAAAACAAAACCAACAAAAAAGCCCACAAAAAAGTCAAGGCTTGCAGGGAGCAGGACGGGGTGGGTGACTAAGACTGGAGGGCTGGAGGGACAGCAGAGAGGGTAAGGGGCTATAGTAATCAAAACTGCTTTATTCATGAAATTGGCAAAGAACAAACTCAGTAAGTTTTTTTTTTCCTTTTTGGTGAGTGACTTAATCTGGCTGGGATCCATTCACAGCACCACAAAAAAATAAAAAACAGCAAAGTCAAAGCACTACACACTCGCACAATACCTAAAGTCGAAAACTTTAGCATCAGTTGACAAGGATGTGAAACAACAGGAACTCTTGTTTGTTGCACGGACATAGGAAATGACATGCGTGGAGCCATGAATACTAATCCCAGTACTCAGGAGGCAGAGGCAGGAGGATTGCAGTAAATTTGAGTCCAGTCTGGTCTACACAACAGGGTGTAGTCAGGCCAGTCAGAGCTGTTTCAAAAGAAAGGGGCAGCCAGTAGATGGGCCAGTGTAAAAGACACCTACCACCGAGCATAACGACCTGGGTTTGATCCGCTGGACCCACAACCATCCACACAGGCGCCTATGGGACCATTGGCAGTTAATGGTTGCTGGGAGAGAGGAGGTTGTGATGTAGCCACTGAAAAGTTGCCTATGCGTTAGTAAATAACACCTTCCCCATGCTATGCAATCAACCCTAATTCAACTCAGCCACACACAAAACAGAAAAAGCATTGCCACAACTCTCAGTTGCTTGGCCCTTGGTGGAACCCGCCTTTAATCCCAACATTCAGGAAATTGAGGTAGATCACTACACATTCCAAGGCCAGCCTCAGACACGTAGTCTTCCCAGCCCCGAGCCGGAGTGAGCTCTGATAAGACTTGTCTCAAACCAAGCTTTTGTGCGCACACACGGAGAGAGGAGTGTGGTAGGTTCAGGGATATAGTATTTGCTTACTGAATATATTAATTTGTATAGCAAGGATTTCTAGAGGGCTGGGGATTCAGCTCCACTGGCAGTGTTTACCCCGCATGCTCGAGAGCCCGGCTTCAATCTCCAGTGTGCTGTAAAGTCGTGGTGTACACTTGCTATCCCACCCTGAGGAGGTGGAGGGAGAATTGGAGATTTAAAAGCATTCTCAGTAGTCAAAAATAAATAAAGACTCATTAGGGTTACTGAAAACTAAGGTGGAAAGAAAAGCAACTGAAGTTTATGAAGTTAATAAAGAG
>NW_004949109.1:479302-479974 GCF_000317375.1 Microtus ochrogaster | reverse complement strand
TTGGTGTCTTCCTTTGGCTAGCTAGAAGTGGGCTCTTTGCTCCTGGTCGCTGAGCCTCTTCTACAGGAGGAACCATGGCGCTCAGGGTCACTAGGGTGAGCCGGGCGGGGGTTGCGATCGTCGGTGCGGTCTTCTCCCGCGGCGACCAGGCGAGGGAGGGGGGTCCCGAAGGGTCCCGGGCGAGGTGGGGGAGCAAAGGATCGGCTGGATGGTGGAAAAGATCTCTGAACCTATCTGGGCATAAGGACTGGGAGGAATGCACGGTGTACTTTAGTGATGAAGACCCCAGAGCGAGCACTTTGCTTTCCCAGAGTGCTATCTACAGCTGAGGCTTTTGTGGTTTTTTTCTTTCCGATGTAAATTCACGGTCTTTAGGATGGCAGAGAACATAAGAGGAAGTTGGGTAGTAGGTGAGTGTAAAAAATCCGGGTGGTAACTCGGTGTGGCACGGTCCGAGGCTAGACCCTAGAATCCTGGCTTTCCCTCAGGGAGCCTCAGTTGAGTCTGTCTTTAATTAACGCTTGATTTCCTGGAGCCGCCATGAATCTGCTCTCAAGTGATTTTTAACTTTTTTTCAGAGCACGAAACTTAACACGGAAAATAAGGCCAAGGTCAGCATGGCAGGCGCCAAGCGTGTGCCTGTGGCAATTGCTGCAGCCTCCAAGCCCGGGC
>NW_004949109.1:476707-477598 GCF_000317375.1 Microtus ochrogaster | reverse complement strand
ATGAGTGCACACTTGTAGAGGTCAGAAGATACCTTTTAAGTCAGTTTTTCCACCACATGCGGCCTGGGGGTTGATTCAAGTTGTTAAACTTGGCAAACAGACAGATTTACCCATCTTGCCCAGTTCTTCCTGTTTTAAACTGGCTTAGTTTAAGTTGGGATTTTTACTTTGAATGAATCCATATCTCACTATCCATACCTGACTGACGTGCAGTTTGCTATGGAGACCAGGCTGTCTTCAGGTCACAGAGATCTGCCTCCCACGTGCCCAGATTAAAGGCATATACCACCAGGCCTGGCTCTGGAATGTCTTTTTTAAGATTTACATTTCATGGGCAGGGCAGGGGTTTGCACTTGAATTCAGTGCTCAAGGAGGCCAGAAGAGGGCATCATCCTGGAGCTGGAATTGTGAATCAACCTGGTCCTGCATAAAAAGAGGACGCCCTTGGCAAAAAATCAAGTGCTCTTTACAGCTAAGCCATCTCTCCTGCCCAGTATATACTTTTAATAATGCTTTTTTCTTTAGTGAAATGAATTACATTTATTTAGAATGATTTCTTGGGATTGAGGATACCAATACTGACTTTCCCGGACTATAGCAAGTTCTCTTTGTTTCATGGAGTCTCTCCTTTTTAAGGTTGATAATCCCTCTCCAAGCCCAATGGAAACATCTGGATGTGCCCCTGCAGAAGAATATTTGTGTCAGGCTTTCTCTGATGTAATTCTTGCCGTGAGTGATGTGGATGCAGATGATGGAGCTGACCCAAACCTCTGTAGTGAATATGTGAAAGACATATATGCTTATCTCAGACAACTGGAGGTCAGTATTGTTACAGTCTGCTTTTACTAAAGAAAGACATAAATGCTAACTAAGACAACTGGAGGTCAGTAT
>NW_004949109.1:473696-475091 GCF_000317375.1 Microtus ochrogaster | reverse complement strand
AGGTTGATGTTGAACAGCATACTTTGGCCAAATACCTCATGGAGCTCACAATGCTGGACTACGACATGGTGCACTTTCCTCCTTCTCAAATTGCAGCTGGAGCTTTTTGCTTAGCACTGAAGATCCTTGACAACGGTGAATGGGTAAGCTGTCTCTCCAAAACCCAAGCTTTCGATTGTAAATGGCCTTTGAATGCACACCTCCTCAGCCCTTAAGACGCTTCTGCGCCTAAAAGGAATGTGACGTGAAGGCTTGCATTTCTTCAGCTTTCCTCTTAGGATAACACCCTTTTGGAGTCTGCTTAAAATCCTTGCACACGTGGAAGCTAAGCCAAGTGGTCTAAAACCCATTCACATTGTTTTTTTTTTTTTTTTAATTTATTTATTTATTATGTATACAATGTTCTGTCTGTGTGTATACCTGCTGGCCAGAAGAGGGCACCAGACCTCATTACAGATGGTTGTGGTTGCTGGGAATTGAACTCAGGACCTTAGGAAGAGCAGGCACTGCTCTTAACCTCTGAGCCAGCTCTCAAGCACACCCATTCACATTGTTATGTACCAGATGCTGTCCTGACCTCGGGGTAGAGAAACCAGCAGCTACAATGCTGTGGTTAGATTTAGAGCACAGGCTCTTGCAGAAGCATACCTGGGCAAAGAGATGACTTAGATTTCAGCTGTGATTACCATGCACTATCCCCCTGCCGGACTCTTGAATAGCATCTGGAAAATTTTATGAATGACTGGTGTTTTAACGTGGTTTTGGCTGGACAATGGTAGCGCACACCTTTAATCCCAGCATTATGGAGGCACAGGCAGGCAGATCTCTGAGTTCAGCAACAGACTGGTCTACAAGAGCTAGTTCCAGGACAGGCTCAAGCTACAGAGAAACCCTGTCTCAAACCGTGTTTTTGTTGTCTTAGACACCAACTCTGCAGCACTACCTGTCCTACACTGAAGAATCCCTTTTGCCTGTTATGCAGCACCTGGCTAAGAATATCGTCACAGTGAACCGCGGCCTTACAAAGCACATGGTGAGTTAACTGAAATCTCATGGCTGGTCAAGACCTTTAATTCTGCTGGTTGGTGGTGGCACACACCTTAATCCCAGCACTCGGGAGGCAAAGGCAGGCGGGGTCTCTGTGAGTTGGAGGCCAGCCTGGTCTCAAGAGCTAGTTCCAGGACAGGCTCCAAACAAAGCTACAATCTCTTTTCTCCCTCCAACCCCTCCAGTGCACACACCCCATTGGGAGGGTTTCTGTTTTCTTCCTTAACTATAGTTCTCTCTTACAGACTGTCAAGAATAAGTATGCAACAGCCAAGCATGCCAAGATCAGCACTCTGGCACAGCTGAATTGTACACTGGTTCAAAATTTGTCCAAGGCTGTGGCAAAGG
>NW_004949109.1:470896-472096 GCF_000317375.1 Microtus ochrogaster | reverse complement strand
TGCAGGCCAGAAGAGGGCACAAGATCCCATTACAGATGGTTGTGAGCCACCATGTGGTTGCTGGGAATTGAACTCAGGACCTTTGGAAGAGCAGGTTAATGCTCTTAACCTCTGAGCCATCTCTCCAGCCCCTCCATTCTATTTTTTTATTGAGCTCTACATTTTTCTCTGCTCCCCTCCCTGTCTCTCTCCTCTGCACTCCAGCCCTCCCCCAAGGTCCCCTTGCTCCCAATTTACTCAGGAGATTTTTTTTTTTTTGATTTTTCGAGACGGGGTTTCTCCGTAGTTTTTGGTGCCTGTCCTGGAACTAGCTCTTGTAGACCAGGCTGGCCTCGAACTCACAAAGATCTGCCTGTCTCTGCCTCCCGAGTGCTGGGATTAAAGACGTTCACCACCACTGCCCGGCTACTCAGGAGATCTTGTCTTTTTCTACTTTCTACTTCCCATGTAGATAAGATCTACACAAGTCTCTCTTAGTGTCCTCATTGTTGTCTAAGTTCTCTGGGATTGTGGTTTGTAGGCTGGCTTTCTTTGCTTTGTTTTAAAAACCACCTATGACTGAGTACATGTGATAATTGTCTTTCTGTGTCTGGGTTACCTCATTTGAAATAATGTTTTCTAGCTCCATTTTCCTGCAAAATTCAAGCTGTCATTTTTTTTCTGCTGTGTAGTACTCCATTGTGTAAATGTACCACATTTTCCTTATCCATTCTTTAGTCGAGAAGCATTTAGGTTGTTTTCAGTTTCTGGCTATGACAAACAAAGCTGCTATGAACATGGTTGAGCACATGTCCTTGTGGCATGATTGAGCATCCTTTGGATATATACCCAAAAGTGATATTACTGGGTCTTGAGGAAGCTTGTTTCCTAATTTTCTGAGTAATTGCCACACTGACATCCAAAGGGGTTGTACTAGCTTGCATTCCCACCGCAATGCAGAAGTGTACCCTTTACCCCACAACCTCTCCAGCATAAGTTGTCATCAGTGTTTTTGATCTTGACCATTCTTTCAGGTGTAAGATGGAATTTCAGAGTTGTTTCAATTTGCATTTCTCTGACTAAGGATGTTGAACATTTCCTTAAGTATCTTTCAGCCATTTTAGATTCCTCTGTTGAGGTCTCTGTTTGGGTACTCCATTTTTTTGTTGTTGGATTATGTGTTCTTTTGGTGTCCAATTTCTTGTTCTTTTTTTTTTTTTT
>NW_004949109.1:459118-470776 GCF_000317375.1 Microtus ochrogaster | reverse complement strand
TGTAGACCAGGCTGGTCTCGAACTCACAGAGATCCGCCTGCCTCTGCCTCCCGAGTGCTGGGATTAAAGGTGTGCACCACCACCGCCTGGCTCTTGAGTTCTTGTATATTCTGGAGATCAGACCTGTCTAGTGTGGGGTTAGTGAAGATCTTTTCCCATTCTATAGGCTGTCATTTTGTCTTGTTGACCGTGTCCTTTGCTTTACAGAAGGTTTTCCGTTTCAGGAGGTCCCATTTATTGTTTCTCTCAGTGTCTGTGCTGCTGTGGTCTCATGTGCCAATGCACTTCCTACTTCTCTTCTATAAAAGGTTCATTTGTTACATCAAGCTGGACAAAGCTGCTGACCTAGCTGGCCTCACTGCAAGGCTGACCCAGCGTGTCCACACTGAAGGGCTGTGACTGAGTTCTTCTCCTGATGGTCTGTTCTCTTGATCAGAACAACGCACTTGAGCTCCCTCCCCCCGTGCCACAGGCTTACTGCCAGTATGGGCAGCGGTTGTGCCCATGGCTGTCATAAAGCAGCTTTGGGGTACCCAAGAACCAGCTCTTTGTGGTTGCTGGGGAAGTAAACTGTGAGAGCAGAGGATGTTGGATGTCTGACTCGTCTAGTTCCAGGTACTGTCGGTCCAGGTGGGAGCCCCAGGCCAGCCTAGCCTGCTCCTCCATGCTCATTAAAGCTGCTCTCTTGATTAGAGCCTTAAGACCCAAACGGAAAACTTGGACTTCTGGCCAAATTTCACAAGGACAGTGAGCTCTGAATGGCAGAGTGAAATTGGGCCTTCTATATATAATGAAAATAATTTTATAGGTTTTGAGACCAAAATTTATGAAAATGAAGATTTTTTTTTATTTTTTTTTTTTATTAAGAAAGAAAAAAAATTTTCCGCCTCCTCCCAGCATGAAGATTTTTTTTAAGCTTCTGTTCCATTCCTATGGCCTTGGATGTGACTGTTAATCTTGACTTTTAATATAGTCTTGTAATATTTAAATAAAAGTGCTACCAAGACCAAGCTGAAAAAAAAAAGGTTCATTTGGCTGGCTTTATGTTGAGGTCTTTGATCCATTTGGACTTGAGTTTTGTGCATGGTGATATATATGGGTCTATTCATTCTTCTACATGTTGATATCCAGTTATGCCAGTACCATTTGTTTTTTTTAAATATTTTTTTATTTATTATGTATACAATATTCTGTCTGTGTGTATGTCTGCAGGCCAGAAGAGGACACCAGACCTCATTACAGATGGTTGTGAGCCACCATGTGGTTGCCGGGAATTGAACTCAGGACCTTTGGAAGAGAAGGCAATGCTCTTAACTTCTGAGCCACCTCTCCAGCCCACCAGTACCATTTGTTAAATATGCTTTTTTCCATTTGATATTTTTTGCTTCTTTGCGATACTTTTTTTAATTAGAATATAATTACATAATTTTCCTTTACCTTTCTTCAACTTCTTCCATGTTAACCCTCGCCTTACATTCTCAAATTTATGGCCTCTGACTTTATATATGTTTATATGTTCATAAAATCATATGCTTAGTCTGTATAATGTTACTTGTGTGTATAATTTCAGCACTGACCATTTTGGTATTAGAGATGAACTAGAGAACCTCCTAGGGAAGACTTCTGTCATTTTCAGCATTCCTCAGTTTCCTGTAGTTAGACAACTACAGGTTGGGGTCCACCCAAGTTTCCCCCTTCTGTGTGAGCATGTCTGGCATCATGTTGTTGAGACTTCATGGATGTAGCTTCCCTAACTTTTCATGGGAAGACTCAGTCTTCCTGTTCCACTGACTTAGCAATATTTATGCCCCTCTTCAGTGTCTCTTGAATGAGCCTTAAGTGAGTTGGGGTGGGACTCTACAAGTTAACTTGCTCTGAACTGTGAGAGGTTGTGGTTTTCTGTGGGTACAAGGATAAGAATTTAGAACGCAGTGCTTCTAACAGCTGTCTCCAGCTGGCCTGGGTCTCAGTGTTTCCTCACCCTCCTAAATGCTGGAATTACAGTGCTTCACAGCCTGCCTTAGGTTTGTTTCTATTGGTATGGGGGGAGGGGTGGCATAACTCAGGCCTCATATGCTTGTAACTTAATCACCACCCAGTAAAGATTTTAAATCTTGAGAATTTTGTATAAGGTGTTTTGTTCCAATTTGCCACCCCAATCCCTTCCAACCCAACTTTGTATCCTGGGATCTGAGTTTTAAATTTATTCTAACACCCTCTCCCACCCCTGGGTTTCTGTAGCCATAGCTGTCCTGGAACTCACTCAGACCAACCAGACTTTTTTTTTTTGTCTCTACCTCCCAAGTGCTAGGATTAAAGGTGTGGTTCCCACCCCCCATGTGGGGGTAGCTCTGTAGAACAGCCCTAGCTGTCCTAGAACTAGCTCCATAGACCAGGCTGGCTTCAAACTCATGAAGATCCAAAAGACATGCATTTTAAACAGAAACTAACAGGACAGGCAAGGTGTGATCTACTTGGAATAGCAAGAGAGAACATCCAGCACTCCAAAGAATTGCTGTGCTTGTTCAACAAGGTGCTAGATATACATACCTTAAATGACCATGGAAACCTTAACAGATCAAGCATTTATATAGGGCCAGCTTTCCTCCATTCCTCAACTTCAAGGCTCATTGTAACCTATCAAGTCAAACAGCCAATTTTCAAATGATTTTCAATCCCAAACTTCGACCAACTGGCAAACAGAACCTTGCCACATACTCTGTCCAGGTAATTACTGTACATCCCAGGCTGGCCTTGAACTCACCGCAATCGTCTCACAGTCTGGGATTGTAGGCCTCCTTCCTCTTTCTGCTAGGAATCTCACTGTTAGCTGAATGGAAGACCAATCGTGGGTGTGACGTGGTAAACGCTGGGCTACTTAAGGCATTCGTTTCTCCACTAAACGGGAGATACGAACCTTACTGCCGCTGAACAAATACCTAATAAGGACTGGGGATATAGTTCAATAACCGAGGGACCCTAGACTTCTTCCCAGCACTGAAAGAAAAGTTTTCAGTACAATACTTCAAGAGCCATGTCATTCTCAGCACTTGAAAGGTGGAGGCTGCGGATTGGGAGTTCAAGACCAGCTTTGAGCTGCACGGGACCCGATCTCAAAAAAATTAAAGAGGGAGGAGAGAGCGGAAGCTGGAGAGATGATGGGATGTTTAAGAACACTGGCGCCACTTTCAGAGGGGTCAAGTTCAGTTCTCAGCACCCACGTCAAGTGGCTCACCGTAACTCCAGTTTTGGGGGGACTCTGATGCCTTCTGGCCTCTGCAGCCACCACTACAAGCACATGGTTCATATATCCCATCCTCCAAACCCAGACCTGAAGTGTAGTAGCAGGAGGGATAATAACAGCACCAGGCAGGACGACTATTAACATTTGGAAAAAGTCAGAACTCCCGCCACCTCCCCCACCCCGCTCCCAACCACTCTTAGTTTGAGTTAATTTACTCCCGGATTACTGCCCTTGGCTTGTTGCTGGGTCGATCGATACCCGGACATTTTATTTGCTAGGTAAACGCTTTACCACTGAGCTACATCTCCACATACCCCTACCCAAAAGCTTCTAATCGACAGAATGTGTTAGTGAGAGTTCAATCTATTTCTCCATGGAAACCAGAGAGAAGAACGCAGCTTCGTAACTACAGCGGCAGGAGGTGGGGCTTTAGGCCGGAAAGGGCGGGGCGAAATGGGCACTTCCGGGTTTCAATTTCGTGGCGGGACTAAACGCTCGGATGTTCCCATAGAGATCAAACCTATGGCCTCTGCAATGGAGCAGCCGGGGGAGAAGCCCGCGGCCGAGACTGAGGACTGCGGAGAGGTGCGGGATCTGCCGCAGGCTGCGGAGAAGTGCTTCGAGGACCGCATCCGCCTGCTGCTCAGGTGCCCCCGCCCGGCATCCCGCCCTTGCTCAGGAGGCCCAGGGTTCAAATTCAGACTCACTGGCTGCCTCTTCTGGCTCCGAGCCTGAATGCACTTTTAAGCGTTTTAAATTCGTCACTGGGGAAGAAGGCAGCAAACGATACCATGCGCGCAGAGCTGCTGGGTCGGGGGTTAGGTGGGACCTACTGAGGAAATGCTTAGCAGTGCCCGGTTCTTGGCAAGGCTTGGAACCTGTTCTGTCTTACCTTGTCACTGTAGTCATGGCTGGTTGAGCAGTACGGAAGCGGAGGAGCCCAACCTTTCCCCCACCCCCTTTTTTTTCTTTTGATTTTTCGAGATAGGGTTTCTCTGTATAGTTCTGTCTGCCTCAGGAGTGTTGGGATTGAGGCGTGTGCCACCCCCTCCCGGCCCAACCCACCTTTTGTTTCCTATGTTCTCCAGTTAGCGGTTTCTAGGGAAATTTCTAGGGAAAATTTGACGTCAAGGAGCTGAATCAGCCCAAGGCCAGGACCAAATCCACTCTTCTGATCTTCTAAGAAAAGCTGTCTCCTGGACCGGAAATGGGACCCAGCGTCTGGTGTATGCGTAGCGAGTGCTGTACCACTGGGCTTCAGCGTAGTTCTTCCGTGTTTGAATAAGGATGGGAGCCAAAAAGATTTCATAACACGTGAATCCGAATGTTAATGCTTATAAAGTTTTATTGGGACTCAGTTTTCTGCTACAGGGGTAGAGATTAATAGTTAAAACAGACTGTATGACTCCCGAATTCTAAATTATTTGCTATCTGGTTCTTCACAGAAAAAAAAAAAAAGTATTTTTTGCAGACCTTTAAAAGTCATAACAAAGAGACTTGTTTGAATTTTTGGAACAGGGTCTTGCTTGTAGCACTGGCAGGCTGTAATTATGTATGCCAGGCTAATCTTGAAATTTATAGTAATCCTCCTGCCTCTGCCTTCGGGGTGATAGAATTATAGGCATTAGCCACCATACCCAGCCATACAACGGCATATCTATTGGTTTTAACAAAATCTCAACCCTTGGATTTTACCGGTAAAGACTTAGGATCCAGATGCTGGCATGAAAGCCTGCTAGCTCAGAGAGGCAGAGAAGGCACCCAGCTGGCCTTCCTCCTTAGCAGAGGTCCAGAAGCTGCCACTTTCTCAAATGAGACTCCCTGTCCGTCCATCCTCCCAGCTCCCTCTAACTCTCTGTCATTTTTCCTGTGTTCGCTCCCTGTCAACTGGTTGCTTGTTCTGTCTCTTGACCTGTGGTTGACTTTATTTAATCCTGTTTACAATATTCAAGCAGAAAACTGTATTAAAGGTGTGTGTTAGGTCTGAGCCACACCACAACTAGAAACAGGTTTTTCCAGTAAATGACGCGATCTCGGGATTCACAGTGTGATCAAATATCCTACAACACACTGTCTGTCTGCCTATGACAACTTCTTTCCATTTCATCTGAAAAAGAGACTTTTTTGTGTATCTATACTTAACACTTCTACTTTAATCTGTAATAACTTGTCGGAGCCTGGGTTTTTGGCTGCAGTGATAATTGAACCCAGGGCCTGAAGCATATTGGGCAAGCACCCTAAGACTGAGCTACATCAGCCCTTTTCTCACTCTTTATTTTGAGATCGAATTTGCTAAGTTGCCAAGACTGGTCTTGAACCTGCTCTGAAGCCCTGGTAGGCCTGTGCTGACTCTGTCCTCCTCCCTCAGCCCTCCAGGTCACTGGGATGACCAGCCTGGTACCTGGTGCGAAATTGTTGTTGTCATTTGGAATTTTGTCACTTGGAGAACTTGCTGTAGTGTAAGCTTTCGTAATGTCAGCTGTTTCTTAGCTGTTGATAATAGGTCTCTAAAAACCAACACTCAGGACTATGCAGCTGGCACTAGAAGCACTTGCTATCATTCTCAGCTTTTTTTAATATTTATTTTATATTTTATTTTGAATTAAGAATAACAGAACTAAAAAAACCTACTAAATATTAAGTACTTATCTCGCTACAAATAGTTTTTGTTACTTTTTTTTGTATTTACTGAAAATGCTTTTTAAGATTTTTAGCCAGGTGGTGGTGGTGCACGGTTTTAATCCCAGCACTCGGGAGGCAGAGGCAGGAGGATCTTTGTAAATTCGAGGCCAGCCTGGTCTACAAGAGCTAGTTTCAGGGCATCTAGGACTATTACACAGGGAAACCCTGTCTTGAAAACCAAAAAAAAAAAAAAAAAAAAAAAAGAAAAAGAAAAAGAAAATAGAATTATATAGCTAAAATTTTAACTTTTCCTCCAGGATACCCTTTTCCCACTGTATTCCATTTTATGACTTCCAAGTTTCGTTATTGCACAATAATTGTAACCACAATCCATAAATATTTTCCTATCTCTTCTCATTTTCAATTTGCAGGCTGAGAGCACAGACAAAACAGCAGCTCTTAGAATACAAGTCAGTGATTGATGCAAGTAAGTAGTTTCATTTTCAAGTACTTTTGCAAGTTGGCTGATGAATACTATATTTTTAAAATTACTTATTTTTATTGTATATGCATGCATTTTGCCTGCTGTATATCTGTACCCATAAAGCCAAAGAAGGTATTGGATGCCCTGGAACTGGAGTTGAAGAGGTTATGAGCCACCATCTGGGTGGTGGAAAATGAGCCCAGATCCTCTGCTAGAGCAGCCAGGCCTTTTAAATGCTAACGCCTTCTCCAGCCCCCAGGTTAATGGTATTCTTGGGGGCTAGGGAGAATCAGCTTTACAAAAAGTTGTATTTCTCAGGCATGGTGACTCACGCCTGTAAATCCAGTACTCAAGAGGTAAAGAGAACTGGATCTCTGTAAGTTTGAGGCCAACCTGATTTCCATATCGAGTTTCAGGCTAGCCCAAGCTACACCATGAAACCCTGTCTCAAGAGATAAACAAATTGTGTAGATTCTGTGTAGCAACCCAAGTAAAGAAACAAGCAAGAGAATTATGAAGGGTGGGAGGGTGCAGCAAAATGACTCCGCTGGTTAAGGTGCTGGCCGATAAACCTGACACCTGAGTTCAATGCCTAGAACCCGTGTGGTGGAGGGGAGAGCTGACTGTCCCGTGTGTTCCCTGATACACACACACACACACACACACACACACACACACACACACTACTTATTTAAATTGTTACTGACTTAAAATAAAACTTTTTACTTGTAGATGAAGAAAAAACTCCTGAAGAGACCATGCAAGAAAAACAAATGGAAGTGTATGTCATATTTTAATATTTTATCTGTGGCTTCTACTAAGATGTCATCATACTATCCGTACTGTCTTCTTTTTCACAGAGTCTTTCTTTGACAGTGCTGTTTGTCTTTTCCTTTGTAATTCCAAATAAATAAGTCGTGCCTGTGTTTGGAGGCTGTTGATTTGCAGCAGGGTGTTTGGTATTGGGGCTGGTGGCTTCTGTGCTGTCAGGCATTCCCCCACACTGGCTAGATCCAGCTTAGTGAGGAGGCTCAGCCATCAGCTCCCCAGCTGTGGAGATGGGCTGCCTGTGGTGAGCCTTTGCTTTCTTCTGTTTTCCAAGACTTGCTTCATACACATTGCAGTAACTTTACTAACATTGCAGAAATTCTTTGGTTCATGTTTCTTTAACAGTAAAATTGAAGACCTGGAAAATGAAATTGAAGATGTAAAAAGTAATTTCGAAAAGAAAAATCTGGCACTAAACAGGTAACTCTTAACCTTAATACCACTAAGAATCGTGAACTAAATGCAAACATGAACTTGGAGAGGTTAAGGGGATTTTCTTTTCTTCTTTTTTTTTTTTTTTTGGTTTTTCAAGACAGGGTTTTCTCCGGCTTTGAAGCCTGTCCTGGAACTAGCTCTTGTAGACCAGGCTGGCCTCGAACTCATAGAGAGATCCGCCTGCCTCTGCCTCCCGAGTGCTGGGATTAAAGGTGTGCTCCACCACTGCCCAGCAAGGGGATTATTTTTAACTAAGCTAAATTAAATGATGATTAAGGCCAGGCATAGCCTGTGATCCCAGCATTCAAGAGCTTGAAGCTGGAGGACCAGGAATTCAAAGCCAGCCTTGGCTACATAGGGAGATCCTATCTTTAAATGGAGGGTGGCATGCAAGGGGAAGCTGGGAGTAGTTGGTAGTGTATATCTTTAATCCCAGCACTTTGAATACAGAGTCAGTTGGATCCTTTTGAGTTCAAGGTCAGCCTGGTCTACTTGGCAAGTTCGAAAACAGTCAGTCGTGCCTAAGTGTTGAAACCCTATCTCAAAACAAAAAACAAAAAACAAAAAAAAAAAAAAAACCAGAAGGGCACAGAAGAAAAGAGGGAGGAACAAAAGAGATGATGATTAGGTAATGTTACAGAAACTTGACCCTGAAGAACTGTGTTATTCATTGGTATCTTCCTTTGAAGAAGGTATGTAGGAGGGTCTGATAAGGGGTCTTTATGAAGTTAACAGAGTTTCAAACATGCTGGTGTTTAAAAGCGGTACACAGGTCCATTTATTTCAGTAACTGTTAGTACATAGAATTGTGACAAAATTTTTCTGATGCAGAGTCTCATTCTATAGCCCAGGTTGGCCTGGAAATTGGGGTGCAGTTCAGATTGACCTAAAACTTACCAGAGTCTTCCTGCCTTAGCCATCCAAGTTCTGGGGTGACTGGAGAGGGCCGCTTCCCTTATCATGAAGTTTAGATGTATTTTAATTTGCTTTTGGGTTTGTCATTTTAGATGTGTTTGGGTTGTTTTGTATTGTGTTTTGTTTAGAGATAAGAACCTAGGCTTGGAATTCATAAACTTCCTTTCTCCTGTTCTGGGACTACAGGCATACCAATTTCCAGGCAATACTGTTTTTAAAACATACTATGTTTTGTGTGTATTTGAGGCGAAATCAATCTTGTTAGTCTTATAAAAAGTTTTAATACCCTGTGTTATTTGTTCTGTGCAGTACAAGCTTTTTCTCTTAGGTCCCATTTTCTTTTTTGTTAATTAATGTTTTCTTTTTCTTAGGATGAAACTTTCAGCTGCTCTTAGAAATAACTTGGAGAAGATGGGCCCCGAGAGTAGGTATGGCCTTTACATTTCTTTTTTTTTTCTTTTTTTTTTTTGGAGACAGGGTTTCTCTGTAGCTTTGGAGCCTGTCCTGGCACTAGCTCTTGTAGACCAGGCTGGCCTCGAACTCACAGAGATCTGCCTGCCTCTGCCTCCCAAGTGCTGGGATTAAAGGCGTGCGCCACCACCTCCCAGTGGCTTTTACATTTCTCCTGGGTTTGGACAGAATGGGAACAAGAAGGGAGGTATGCAAAATGATTTTAGGTTGTGACTTTTAAAAAAAATGTACATGAGTCAGTTGTGGTGCACAGCTTTAATCCCAGCACTGGGAGGCAAAGGCAGGAGGATCTCTGTGAGTTTGAGGCCATCTTGGTCTATATAGTGAGGTCCAGGACAGTCAGGACTATGTAGAGAGAGAGCCTGTCTCAAAAAACTTAGGAAAAAAAAGTGTGTGTGTGTGTGCATGCATGTATGTGTGTACATGTGTGTGCATGTGTATGTGTGTATGTGTGTGGACAACTTGAGGAAAACTTATCCATTTTCTCTTGACATACGGACCCTGGGAATGAAATAGGACACTACTTGTTTTTCATTGGTAAAAATGAGCTTGTTTTAACTGCCTGGGCTACAGGATGAGTTTAAGGATAGCCTGGACCACTTAATGAGCCCCTGTCTCAAAATAAATAGTTTTTAAAAAGGTCTGGGATGTAGCTCAGTGGTAGCTCTCGTAGTTAGCAGGTATGATGGGGGAAGTTCAGTAGCAGTTCTAAGACTCTGAAAGTCTTGGGAGGGATAAAGTGCCCTCCTGGGAGCCCCGAGAAGTTCTGGGATGGACCCTGCTGCCTCTCCCATCTTGATGTCTCAAGGCTGACTCCAGGTTCCTGCTGGCTCAGAGTCTGGATCCTAGACTCTGAAGTTTCAAGGCCAGGTGTGGTGGCGCCTGCCTTAAGCTCAGCTCTTGGGAAGCAGAGGCAGTCTGAACTCTGGGATTTTGAAGCTAGTCTGGACTCTTGTGAAACCTTGTCCTAAAATTTTTTTTTAACATTTATTCATTTTTGTATGGGGGTGGGTGGGTATGGCACCCACATGGACGTGAGAGGACGTTGCGTCTCTCCTCTGCTTAGGTTCCAGGGGTCAGACTCAGGTCATCAGGCTTGGCAGCGGGCAGTCTTACTCACTTAGCCCTCTCGGAACCTTACACCAGTAGTGAAGCTGGAGAGACAGTACAGCAGCTAAGATCTGGCTGTGCTTCCAGAGGACCTGGGTTCCATTCCCCACACCCACATGGCAGCTCACAACCATCTGGAACGCCAGTTCCCAGGGATCCAATGTCATTTTCTGGCCTCTGAGGGCACTACACATGTTTTTTGTACTTATATATGTGCAGGTGGCAACCCACACACATAAAATAATAATTTAAAAAACAGAACAGTTTTATGTTAAAGGAGCAAAGTGCAATTTAGACTCCCCTTACGTAACGGAGGCCACGTGTTGTCTGCAGCCTATTTTGGCATTTACCACTGCTAACAATCATTTGAGTAGGGCATCATTAGTGTGGACGTCTCTAGCTCCTGAGTGGTACCTTAGATTCCTCCCTGAGCAAGCTGAAGCCCAGTGTAAGCAGTGAAACAAACCACCTTCAAGCTTTTAATTAAACACTCACCTTTAACCAGCCAAAGGTTCCTTTAGTTGGCTTCCATGAATATCTTACAAATGTCTCTCCTCTGTCCCCTGGCTCTCGAAAAACACTGAGCCCTGGACTCTGGTGTGCTCCAAGTCACAGGTCTGTTCTGCTCAGATAAACTCATTACTTCGTGGTTGGGTTTTTTTGTTTGTTTGGTTTGGTTTTCTTGTGAGTTTTTTGTTTTGGTTTTGATAAAGGTTCTTTCCTTGTTGGCCATGCTGGCCTTGAACTGATTTCATGGTACAGGCTGGCTTCAAACTCAAATCCTATCTTACCCTCTAAGTCCAGGAGTTGCTGGTTTGGTCCCTATACCCCGTTTATACAGTCAGGGGTGAAATCTAGACCATGGTTCAGATTTGTTCATCCTAGGCAGGCAATCTGCCAGCCAAGTACATTCCTAGCCCCAAAGTTTACTTTTTTTTTTAATTACTTGATATGGATGAGTGTGTGTGGTTGTGTTTGTATGTGTACCGCATGCATGAAGTGCCTGCAGAGGCCAGAAGAGGGCATTAGATCCCTGGAACTGGAGTTACAGTTGAGTTGTTCAGTGAGCTGTCATGTATTTGCTGGGAACCCAAACTGGGTCTTCTGCAAGAGCAGTAAGTATCTTAACCACTGACCTAATCTTTAGCCCCAAGATTATTTTTAGCTTAAGTAGATAAATCATACTTTGTTTGCTTTGCAGTGTGCTCACTGATGACATGAAGCAAATATTAAAACTACAGAAATTGATAATGAAGTCCCAGAAGGTGAGCTGGCACATGGGGTGTGTGTTTTCAGGGTTTCGATGGGCATATTGGGCTAACTGTATGAATTCAGGATTGAGGTGTTCACTGGGACCGTGTGTCTGCAGACTGCTTTCCTTAGGTTGTTTTTGTTCTTTTACTGAGGGTACAGATTATCAACATAATTCAAGTGACTATTTTCTTCCCTTGGCTTTGTAGTAATAGGGAATTGTATCAGTGCACATGCCTGTGGTCCTTGGCTTTGTAGTAATAGGGGAATTGTATCAGTGCACACGCCTGTGGTCCTT
>NW_004949109.1:455460-459018 GCF_000317375.1 Microtus ochrogaster | reverse complement strand
GACAAGGACTGGGAGTTTGCTCATTCTTGGTTCCATAGTGAGTTGAGGCTAGCCTGGGCTACCTGAGAGATAACTGGGAGTACTGGAACAAGCCTTTGCAATTAATCCCAGCATGCAGGGTGAGTTCAAGGCCAGCTACATAGTAGACTCCTTCCTTCCTTCCTTCCTTCCTTCCTTCCTTCCTTCCTTCCTTCCTTCCTTCCTTTCTTTTGAGACAGGGTTTCTCTGTGGCTTTGGAGCCTGTCCTGGAACTAGCTCTTGTAGACCAGACTGGCCTCCAACTCACAGAGATCCTCCTGCCTCTGCCTCCCAAGTGCTGGAATTAAAGGTGTGCACCACCACTGCCCATCTAGTAGCCTTGTTTCAAAATCAGACACAAAAAAAAAAGAAAGAAAAGACAAGAAGGGGCTGGAGAGATGGCTTAGCAGTTAAGAGCCTGGGCTGCTCTTCCAGAGGTCCTAAATTTAATCCCCAGCACCACATAGCAGCTCATAACTGTCTATAACTCCAGTTGCAGGGGATCATACACCTTCACATAGACATACATTCAGGCAAAATACCTGATGTGGGAGTGATTTCTTATTAATAAAGAAACTGCCTAGGCCCATTTCATAGGCCAACCCTTAGGTAGGCGGAGAAAACAGAACAGGATGCTGGGAGAAAGAAGTTGAGTCAGAGAGTCGCCATGGTTGTCCCACTGTAGGCAGATGCAGGTTAAGATCTTTCCTGGTAAGCCAGCTCGTGGGCTACAAAGATTAATAGAAATGGGTTAGATTAATATGTAAGAGCTAGCCAATAAGAGGCTGGAACTAATGGGGCCAGGCGGTGTTTAAAAGAATACAGTTTCCGTGTAATTATTTCGGGGCATAAGCTAAGTTAGCCATGTGGGTGGCTGGGTGCCAGGGACGCAGCTCCGCCGCTCCTAATTCAACAAATACCAATGCACATAAAAATAAAGACAAAGAGAAAGGGGGAAATTGGAGACTAAGTCAAACTAGGCCTGGAGAGATGGCTCAGTGGTTGAGAGCACTGATCTTTCCTGAGTTCAATTTCCACCAACTCACAACCATCTATAGTGGGATCTGATGCTTCTTGCATAAAGGTATACATGCAGATAGAGCCCTCATATATATTAAAATAAGAAGAAAAGAGAAGAAAAGAAAAAAAAGGAAAATCAGACTAGTCGGAGGTGGTGGCACACGCCTTTAATCTCAGCACTCGGATGGCAGAGGCAGGTGGATCTCTGTGAGTTCGAGGCCAGCCTGGTCTACAGAGTGAGCTCCAGGACAGCAAAGGCTACAAAGAGAAACTCTGCCTTGAAAAACCCAAAAAATAAAAAATAAAAAGTGAAGAAAATCAAACTCTGTGAAGCTCAGTGATATATTATTGCTTTATCATTGAGTGACATGTTTTCATTTTCATAAACAGGAGTCTGCGGAATTAGAAGGAAAACTGCTTGACATTAGAAAGAAGAGACTTCGTATGTAGACCGTGTTTACAATTTTTCTTACACGTGTGTGTGAGTGCTGAGGTACTCATGGGGAGGTTGGTGAACAACCCTTACAAGGTTATCTTTCCTTCCGCCACCCCAGCTCTCGGGCTTGGTCGCAAGGGCCCTTACTCACTGACATCTTGTTAGCCCTTGGTTTTGGTTTTTCCAGACAGGGTTTCTCTGTGTAGCCCTGGCTGTCCTGGAACTTGCTCTGTAGACCAGGCTGGCCTCAAACTCAGAGACCCGCCTGCCTCTGCTGGGATTAAAGCTTTGTACACCACTGCCACCTGGCCTCACTGACCCTTTTCAATTATTTAATTGCTTATAGAATACTTTTTATCTACTTCAACTATTAACAGGGACAGATTTCTCAGCAGTTGATAAATTTAATTATCACAATTTCTGAACATGATACTTTTAGATTTTTAGATCATGGTCAGCTGTGGTGGTCTGCAAAGCGAGTTCCAGGACAACCAGTGCTTCACAAAGAAATTCTGTCTTGAAAAACCAATAAATAAATAAGTAATAATGAGAAAAGCATGTATCCTTTTGGTGAATGTAAAACTGAAAGTGGCTAAACATTTATGAGAACCAAGGCCTAGGAATTTAACTCAGTTGGTAGAGTTTACCCAACATGCAAAAAAGCCGTAAGTTTGGGTCTGGCATTAATTCCAACACGAAAGAGAGAGAGAGAGAGAGAGAGAGAGAGAGAGAGAGAGAGAGAGAGAGAGAGACAGGAGGATTAGGAATTCAAAGTCAGCCTGAACTATATGAGACCCTGTCTCAAAAAAACCAAACAGACCATAGAGACGGCTCAGGGTTAAGAGCGCCGACTGCTCTTCCAGGGTCCCCAGGTTGGACCTACACAACAGCTCATGATCATCTCTAACTTCGGGACCAGGACATCCTCTGTGTACTGCACACACTCGGTGCACAGAGCTACATGAAGGCAAAACACCATATACAGAACAATAAAATAAATAACTTCTTGACTGGAATAACCAGGAAGTACTCTGCTTTATAATCTCTCATGGCCCTTGTTTATAAAGTTGTCCTCTGTGTCATGGGAACGCACGCCTTTTAGGTAAGTTCTGAGTTCCAGGTCAGCCAGGGCTACATATTGAAAATAAATATGTCCATTTAAAAAAAAGTAGCCTACTTAAAAAAAAAAAAAAATGCCAGGTGGTGGTGGCGGTGAGGCAGAGGCAAACCATATAATGTTGTTTTATCTTTAACCTAACAGAATTAAAACAAGCTTCAAAAACTAAGCTTTTCGAGATACAAACTGAGAAGAACAAAGAGAAAGAGGATCTGGACAACATGGAAGATTCGGAAATGATAAAGACCATGCAGAAAAAGCTGCAGACGGAGATAAAGATTACTACAGTCGTTCAACATGTGTTCCAGGTAACAGTTATATGCTTGAAGAACAGTGGTGGTGCATGCCTCTAAGGCAGAGGCAGGCGGATCTCTGTGAGTTCGAGACCAGCCTGGTCTACGAGAGCTAGTGCCAGGACAGGCCCCAAAGCTACAGAGAAACCCTGTCTCAAAAACCTCCCACAAAAAAAAAAAAAGAACAGATATAGCTGAACAGAGATATGGAACAGTGGTGGCAGCACACACCTATCATCTGAACACACTTAGGAGAGAAAAGCAGAAGGATCAGGAGTTCAAGGCCATGTCTCCAAAACACAGAAACGGCCTGGAGAGTTGTGTCATTGGTTAGGAGTAGTGGCTACTCCTTCAAAGGTCTCAGGTTCAATTCCTAGTACCTACATAGCACTCATAACTATGTATCACTCAAGTCCCAAGGGATCTGATCTCCTCTTATGGCCTTCATGGCAATAGCCCTGGTAAGCAGATAGGCATTAGGCTTGTAGCTAAAAACCTATACATATAAAATTAATTATTTCAAGAAGGCAAAAACAAAAATGTCTTCTTTTTTAGGGGTTGGGGAGGCAGTTAGTGTTTTCAGACAGGGTTTCTCTGTATAGCCTTGACTGTCCTGGAACTTGTTCTGTAGATCAGATTGGCCTTGAGCTCACAGAGATCCACCTGCCTCTGCC
>NW_004949109.1:446233-455160 GCF_000317375.1 Microtus ochrogaster | reverse complement strand
AAAAAAAAAAAAAAAAAAGACTGTTCCTTCTATAAAACAAATTTTTCAATGTTTTTATTCATAATAGCATAACACTTTCTAAAATCTGTGCAAATATTATTGCAATAAATAAGTTACTATCTTTGAGCCACTGTTTATCGATAGGAATGACCAGAATTCTTATTAATTATGATCCTAATCATTTCTTCATTGTCCACTCATTGTCTGCCACAGAAATGTTTGTCAACATTTTCAAAGGTTTAAAACGTTGATGAGGCCAGGTGGTGGTGGTGGCACACACCTTTAATCCCAGCACTCAGGAGACAGAGGCAGATGGATCTCTGTGAGTTTGAGGCCAGCCTGGTCTACAAGAGCTAGTTCCAGGACAGGCTCCAGAGCTACAGAGAAAACCTGTATCAAAAAATAAACAAAAACAAAAATCCGTTGATGAACTAAACTTTTTTTCTCTTTTGAAAATAAAACGTACCCGTTCTAGTTACTGTTTCTCCAGAAAGGGATGAGGTGCACATAAGCAGAGCTAAGTGAGCCCAACTCCAGGCAACAGTACTTTCCTCGTAGTCTGACAGAACACTGCAAGGATTCTTAGTGAGTAAAATCTGTCCAGGAAGCCCATAGGCAAATCCTGGAAATACCATCCGGCATTATGTGAAGCGAGGATGCCACAGTTGCTGTGGTCCTGCTCTTCCTCTTGATCACAGTGCTGCGTCCCAGTAGATGCTCAGTGGATATCAGATGAGGTCAGTGCAAGGATGCTGGGGACATCGCTCAGTTGATGGTGTTCACCTGGCAGCACAGAGCCCTGTGTTTGGCTCCAGCCCACATGACCTGGACATATTGGCAGGCTGCTGTAATCCCAGCACCCAGGAGGTGGAGGCAGGAGCATCAGAAGTTCAGCATCATCCTCAGCTACACAGCTGATGTTTAGCAAGTTCAGTGCCATCCTGGACTACATAGAACCTGTCTGTACGGGAAAAAAATTAAAAAAAAGGAAAGGATTCATTAATCTTGTTAAATTAAGTACCTTTTTTTTTTAATTGCAGGGCCTTATTTTGGGGAGTCAAACCAACTGGGCAGAGGATTCTGCTCTCAAGGAGATTGTGCTGCAGCTGGAGAAGGATCTCACCACGATCTAATAAGAATCCTGCTTTGGCACCTCAGCATTGGTTTTGTGCCCAATGCTGTAAATAGCAGAATTGGTGGGAAATGTAAGAGCTGGTTTGGGAGCTGCTCTGATGCTTCAGCTCGGAGGGCCCAGGTTGCTGTTACGATGTGAAGTCTTCTGTTTGAAACACGACTAAAGTGACTGGAATGCACTACAGGAGTCTAAGCACTGCAGTCTTGGGAAGGAGGCATCTGGTCCAGCTGCTACAGAATGTGGACGTCTTCACCACCATTTTCCCGGGAGTTTCTTCCAGGATGCTTTTGTGCATCTGTGCATTGGTTTATCAACCAGCACACTAGGAAGGATCCGAAATATGAAATGTTGATTGTTTACGTACGGTTGTGGATTGTGACTTTTTCTTTTTTCCCCTTCTCTATTTAGCATGCATTTTACTTTTATAAGTTAATGAATTAAAAGAATAAATGTTACCATCTTATTAATTAAAAAAGAAAATGTCCAGTGGTTAAGGGCGCTGGCTGCTGTTGTTGCAGAGGACCCAGGTTTGGTTCCCAGGACCCACCTGGCTGCTCACAACCATCTGTAACTCCTGTTTCAGGGAATCTGACATCAGCTTCTGGCCTCAGCCGAGATACCAGGCACGCATGTGGAGCATGTACATACATGCAGGCAAAACACACACACATATGAAAAAAATCTTTAAACCAGGCAATGGTGGCTCACACCTTTAATCCCAGCACTCGGGAGGCAGAGGTAGATAGATAGGGATGGATGGATGGATGGATGGATGGATGGATGGATGGATGGATGGATGGATTCAGTATTCAAGTTGGGCAGTAATGGCACAAACACTTGGGAGGCAAACGCACATGGATCTCTGAGCTCCAAGGCTACACAGAAAAAGCTCTGTCTTGAACTCCCCCCCCCCAAAAAAAAAGAACAGGAAAGATGTATTCAATGAATAATAGCATTTGAAATACATTATTTTTTGAGGAAAGGGTTGCTTTTTTTTGAGATAGGTTGTTTTGTTTTTAATGACAGGGTTTCTTTGTGTATCTCTGGCTGTCCTGGAGCTCACTCTGTAGACCAGGCCGGCCTCAAACTCAGCTCTGCCGGCCTCTGCTTCCCGAGTGCTGGGACTTAAGGCATGTGCCATCATGCCAAGCTTGATCTAGTCTTTAAATTAGCAGAAAATGATTTTGCCTAAATTAGCAGAAATAATTATTTGCTTAAATTTAAGTTCTGAATACTTCTCTTTGAAATATTTATAGTTATTAGTTATATATTTCATTTGATAAATCATCTTTATGTCTAGTTCTATGTTTTTGCCATAGTGCAATGTCTATAGGTTACTTTAATGTAAATTATATTTTTGTTATGCAGAAACGTTATTTTGGGAAATTACTGATTTGGAAAATTTGAAATTCAAAATCACAGCAACAAATAAATCAATAACTGCTTTTT
Organism: Microtus ochrogaster; assembly: GCF_000317375.1. NCBI lineage: Eukaryota > Metazoa > Chordata > Mammalia > Rodentia > Cricetidae > Microtus > Microtus ochrogaster. The sequence continues at coordinate 452,576 of NW_004949109.1, read as the reverse complement.
CGGTCGTTTGTTTGTGGTGCTGGGAGTGAAACCCAGAATCTTGCCTGTAACAAGCAAGCTCCACCCAGCCCTCATGCATGCTCTGTCAATCAACCTCAGCCTAGATTATCAGCATCATGTGGAAGAGCTTCGCCTTTTCCTGGGGTTTTATTGTTTTAGGCATTCCTTACTTAGCTGTAAGAGAGAAATATATCACTCTTCCCACAGCCCTGGGAAGTAACAGCCCCAAGTCCCAAACTGTAACACAAATCTCCATCCATGTTATATAAAAGGATAGCATGTAATAATAAGTCATGAGGACTCTGTAGCCAACAAGATTTATCACATCTCACCTTGTCTCAGAGCTGCTCCCAGTTAGAGGGATTGGCCTATATGTCACTTGTCTTGTAGTTTGTCTGTTTCTTCCTTCATGTCTACAGTTGAGATTTTCAGGAGGTCTATCCCGGTCAAATCTGATCTTTATTACTTTGAAGAAATCCATAGCTTTTGTCTCCTGTGAAAACAAAGGCATAACATTTCCCCCAGGGCAACACATTTCCTGACTTCTACTCTGAAGTTAAGACAACTTTAAAATATATAGACTGGTTTAATTCAGCAATTTTTTTCCTACAATCCAATGTCTCTCATCTATTGTTTATTAGCATTTTAAAAAAATTAAAGTTAATAAAACACTATGTAATCTATCTCGTAGGTCTCTGTACCCCTTTCTGTTTATTGAGCATCTCTTTAAAGTATGATTGAATCTTCCTACAACTGCTTGTCCTGAAGGACCGTATGGTTTGCCTGTAATATGCTTTATGTTGTAATAAGTGAAAGCCTTTCGTTTTCCCTGTTGATCTGCATTCATTAGTCCAGTGCAGCCTTTGCCACACCTCTCCATATTCCAGAAGGCTGGGGCCTTCTTTTTCAATTATTTCTAGAAAAAAAAATTTTTTTGCTAGGAATGCCTTGCCTACAATCCCTTTTGAAATGATCTTGCTTGCCAAAGCCAACACACTTGACATTTTGGCTTTTCTCAAAACCTTTAGAGATTACTTCTATTAAAGTTGCATCATAAGCGTGAGATCCAAATGAGCCGTATTTCCAATCTACTCATCTTTTGCTGCTGATCTTGCCTTCAGAGGCCTGATCACCTTTTTGCATTCAGAACTATCATTTCAGAAGCCAAAGATTTGATTAATATGTGTCTGACTTCTGGATCTGATACTGTCCTATTTACAGTTGAGGTCAAGAAATCAGTGAAGGCTTGTTTTGGGTCTTGTATAATTTTAGTAATGACCTCTTTCCTGATTCTTTAACCTTGTCCCAAGCGTTTAAAGCCACTAAATGACATGGTACCAAGGTGTGGTCATCAAATTCAAATTGCCTTTGCTATTCAGCATACTGGCCTTCACCTAGAAAGTGATCTTGGGATATATTAATACATCTAGCCCTGTTTCATTGTTCTAAGGCCCTAGCTTCCTCTTTCCGCCATGTTTACCTTTGTAACTGAGGACCAGCTTCCAAAGTTGCAGATGCCAAATCTTTCCAGTCTTGGGGGATAATTCTGTTCTGAGTTGCTCATGAGTTTAACATCTGCTCCACATAGGGTGAATGCATACCATATGAAGTGACTGCGACCTTAAATCTCCTCATCTAATATTTCTATAGGATTCCACTTAAGTTTTACATAATCTAAAGTTGGTTTTCTAATAACCTTAGGTCACCCTTCTTCAGTTCACCATGTGGGGCCATGGTAGGTTCTTGGCTAAATTCCTCTGTGTCTGAGTATTTTCATTAATAGAAATAACTTCATTATTTCTAAGACTTGTATCAGCCAATGTTTCATATTTGGCACAATTATCAAACCAATTTTTATATTTGGCACAAAACACCACCGTGGCTCTTAAGGATAAAATATGAATTACCAGACTGACAGCAATTACAATTGGCATACGTCAATCTCAGGAGTCATTTAGCTCCTCAATTACTGCTTCCATTGTCAAGCCATCCATAGTAGCACTATACAGGATCCTCCCTCCCTGTCTTATGGTATTTTACACCCTTAACGTGGGAAGGATTTTATCTTCTTAATATTACTTAACTCTCTCCTAAAGGACTTCCCAGGTGACTCACCAAATCTGCTGACTTGTCAGTTTTTCATGAGCCAGCTTTTCTTTTTCTTTTCTTTTCTTTTTTGGAGACAGGGTTTCTCTGTGGCTTTGGAGCTTGTCCTGGAACTAGCTCTTGTAGACCAGGCTGGTCTCGAACTCACAGAGATCCGCCTGCCTCTGCCTCCCGAGTGCTGGGATTAAAGGCGTGTGCCATCACCGCCTGGCACGAGCCAGCTTTTCTGAGTCCCCACAAACAGCTACACTAGTTGGCCTGACCTGACCTCTCTATTCCCATTGGAGTGCCAAATGATGCAGGTCTTTCTTTGGAACACCAGCTCCCAAATAGTGACATGGAGATTTTTTATTATGAAAACTTAGCCTTAGCTTAGGCTTATTCCCAACTAGCTCACCTGGAGTTCACTGTGTACCTAGCTCAGACTGACCTCAAACATATGGTCTTCCTGCCCTGTTCCCAAGAGTGCTGGGGTTACAGGAATGAGTCACTGTGCCGAGCCAGATTATGTAGAAGATACTCAAGACAGTGCCTTTCAAATGACTTCAAAATGAGATGCTTTTTCGTTCTTTGGGTTTTTTGTTTGCTTGCTTGATTGATTTGGTTTGTTTTTTTTCAAGACAGGGTTTCTCTTGAAAGACTCTAAATGCATTTGTAAGCTCCCTCAACCCTAAGACATTTTTCTAAAACCTTACACTCACTCTATCTTGGAAAAGGGACAGTCGCCCCCACCCCACCCCCATACTGGACTGCTTATCCTCCTGTGTCCTTGTAAATAACCACATGCTGGACTGCTCATCCCCCTGTGTCCTTGTGAATAATCTTCAAACGTAACTCCATTTTGGCAACTGAGGCAAATACAACCCACAGATGTTGACTCAGTTCCTAATGTATTGATTTAGTCACTGAACCAAAGGTCAGGAAGACCACAGAGATGCTCTCTCTTATCACCTGACCATGCAACTATTCTCCTGCCCTGGAATAGACCAATCACTACTAGTAACCCTTTGAATAAGCCAATCCAATAAGTTGGAAAACAACTTACAGGTTCCCCTCCTTATGTCTGTGGCTTTTCGCTTTAAAAGATGGGCTGTAACAGCTATCATTGTCCTTCATATCCCAAACCTGAAGGACCCTGTCATGACAGAATAAAAATCCTCTTGCTTTTGCATCAATTTGTGGTTATGTGAGTGGTGTCTGGAGCAACTCTTCCCCGATGTTTGGACATCTAGTCCAACACTGTGTAGCTCTGGCTGTCCTTTGTAGAGCAGGCTGGCTTCAAACTCACAGACATCCCCCTGCCTCTGCCTCCCAAGTTCTGGGATTAAAGGAGTGCACCACCACCACCCAGTGTGTTTGTACATTTGATCTCCAGCTGATGGCTCAATGTTTTGGAAAGTTGTGGAATTTTAATTTTTAATATTTTTATGTTATGTGCACAAAAACACAGGTGTGGGTGTCAGAGGATGACCTTAAACCTTTTTTCTTCTTTTTTGATGTAGAGAGAGCCCGCCCTTTGGGGGTGGGACGGCCTCGGGAAAATGTCTATAAATTGGGGTACACAAACGCTGGTGCCCCCTTTTTCCTGGCTCCTATTTCTGGGCATCGCTGGAACTTCGGTTGCGTGAGTGCTCCCTTTATATTAAAGTTGCTTTTATATTATACCAATTGGCCTGAATTAATTTGATCCGCCTTCATTTTGAGACAGGGTTTCTCTCTAGCTATGGAGCCAGTCCTGGAATTTGCTCTGTAGACCAGGCAGGCCTTGAACTCACAGAGATCCACCTGCCTCAGTTTCCTGAGTACTGGGATTAAAGGCATGTGCCACCATTACTTGGCTCTTAAATTTTTTTAAAAAATAATTTATTTTTATTTTCTTTGCATTAGTGTTTTGCTGCATGTATGTCTCTGTGAGCATGTCAGATCTTGGAGTTACAGACAGTTCTGGGCTGCCGCGTGAATGCTAGGAATTGAACTCATGTCCTCTTGGAAGAGCTGTCGATGCTTTTACCACTGAGCCATCACCCAGCCCCTATTTTTAATATTTTTTAGATTTAATGTGTATGAGTGCTTTGCCTGCATGTATGCATGTACACCACAGGCATGCCTGGTGCCCTTGAAATTCAGAAGATATCAGATTCCCTAGAACTGGACTTATAGATGGTCATGAACTACCATGTGGATGCTGGGATATAAACCCAAGTTTATAGTAGCCAGGGCTCATAGTCACTGAACCATCTCTCCAGCCCAAGCTGTGCCATTCTCAAGAGGTAGAACGTCATTAAGGGCCTGAATCACGGAACCTTGAGGTTTTATACTCTGTGCCTACTTCCTGTGGGTTCTTTGGTTCCTGAATGAAGATGTGATGATACCAAATGCCTCACACTCCGGCCTCCATGCCTGCCTGTCCTGCCAACATGAACCATCTTCCGTCAAACAAACAAACCATTCCTCCCTTAGATTGCTTTTTGCCAGGTATTTGGTCAGAGCAACAAGAAAAGGAACTAAGGCAATGCTATCTGACGACAGTCTTAGCTTTAGGGTTAGTGGCAGCTGGTGGTCCGATAATTTAATTAACGCATTCCAGGGACTTACCTAGTAGTTAAAAACATGTTATTTCGGACACAGAAATGGGTGATAATGGCTATCTGCAGGACTAAAGATAGCCTCAGATAATTTTAGCTCTCGATCTGCAGTATTCCAGTTCTCCACACACCATGTAGGCTCTGGTCAACCAGACTCTTGAACACGGTGTGGCTTTTGCAGGAGACGTTAGTTCATACCCGAGTAGGAACATCTAGGCGGATGCTTCCAGGGGTTCAAAGACCTGACTTCTCAGTCCTCTGAACTCGCAGCCTACAGAGAAGCTGCCCCTTTAAAAGCCAGCATCCTTCCTTTACCCTTCTTTTAAGCTGGCCAGAAGCCACTTAACCAGACATGCCACCAACCCTGTGGCCAGTCTGATAACAAGACTGATGTTGCGTCACCACCCAGACAGGAAAAGCGGAGAATGCTTTACAGAGCAGAAAGAGTTAGCTGACCTACACAGGCAGGAGGCAGACGATGCCTATGAACCCGGATTTTAAGGATGTTTTATTTAGAGAAGCTTTGGCATGAGATTGGCTCAAAAGGTGGTTTGTGTGGGTACCTGCCTCTGCCTTGAAATACAAGACTTAAGCCTTTGCCAAAGACCCCGAGGTTTGGTGCACACTTACCGACGCCCAAAGAGATTGTCCAACACTGAGCTAAACTACAACACCCGAATTGCTGTAGCCATTGTGGAAGAGGGGACTGAAAAGCCTGGAGTAGTGGTTCTCAGTCTCTGGGCTGCACGACCCTTTCACAGAGGTCGCATATCAGATACCCTGGGTATCAGATATTTACAGTGTGATTCATAACAGTAGCAAAATTACAGTCATGAAGTAGCAATGACGAATTGTATGACTGGGGAACTGGATTAAAGGGTTGCAGCATTGGGAAGGTTGAGAACCACTGGCCTCGAGAATACTAGAGATGTACATCAGTTGGTGGAGTGCCTGCCTGGCATGCATGAGGCCTTCAGATCAACCCCGAGTACCAGGTAAACCAGGCTTTGTGGTACATGCCTGTAATCCTGTAATCCCAGCATTCAAGAGGAGCAGACAGGAGGATCAGAACATCAAAGCCATGCTCACTTACCTTATATCAAGTCTGAGACCAGCTTAGGCTATGTGAGACCCTGTCTAAAAAACAAAGCTCAGGAAGGGCCTGGAGAGGTAGTTCAGTTAAGAGCACTGGCTCCTCTTCTAGAGGGCTGGGTTTGATTTCCAGCACACAACCATCTGTAACTCCAATTCCAGGGGGATTTGACGCTCTCTTCCGGCTTCCATGGGGGCAAGTGGATTCACAGATGAAATAGGTCCCTGACCTTAGCACACTTGACACCATGATGGAAGTAACATTCAGGTCTAGGAACTCAGCATGTAGGTAACAACACCTGCCAAAAAAAACAAAACAAAACAAAACAAACAAACAAACAAAAAACAAACAAACAGGGAACGAAGACCTGATCCATCAGAGTCCATAGTTCTGGGCAAGTTCTCCTGCTTTTGACTTCTATAATTCCTCTTCAAACTAACTGTTCTTACTAACTGAGGTATGTCAATCAGGATATGGATTTTTGTGCTTAAAAGCTCCCCTGAGCTGGGTGGTGGTCCACACCTTTAATCCCAGCGCTACCAGGTAGAGACAAGAGGAT
>NW_004949109.1:438057-445578 GCF_000317375.1 Microtus ochrogaster | reverse complement strand
GACTGCTGGGAATTAAGGCATGTACCACCACTGCCCAGCCATAATTTTTTTTTTACTGTTTCAAAAGTTCAGGGAAATGGACCTACTGAAGAGGATATTCTTTTTTACTTAGTTTGCCTGTTTGAAACAGTGTCTCCCTGTGTGGCCTGGAACTCACTATGTGAGTTCCAGGTGGCCTCTATCTTAGAGAGATCCCCTGCCTCCTGAGTGTAGTGAGGTCCCACCATGCCCAGGGAGAATCCACTGTGTTTTGTTTTGTTTTGAGACAAGGTTTCTCTGTAGCTTTGGAGCCTGTCCTATAAGATCTGCTCTGAAGCCTAGATGGATGTGAGCCCCAGCTTCAGGCACGGTATCTGATAGGACCAGGTAGTGCCTTGCTCCATGTCCCATTTTTGACTTGAACAGGCCTGGCTTCCCTTGACTCTGGCTCTGCTCTTCACAGGGATGAGTGCCAGGAAGGTGAAGCGTATTCCCCTCTCAGGTGGTCCTACAAGCCTCATCACCACAGCTCCCTGCTGAGATGGAGGGCTCTACCACACAGGTGTTAAACCGAAGAGGTCTAAAATAAAGGGCTCATGGAACTAACTCTACAGATTCTAGACAGAAAGTGAAGGGCCATTCCTGAGACAAATTCCCTCAGCCACCTGCAGTTCAGCCAGACATCACACAGGAAATGTGTACTGGACGGAAGGGGCCACGGCATGTCCTAACATTTCAGTGGGAGAAAACATCAAGTGTTCATTTTAGCTCAAATTCCCTGCACACAGGACAGTCAGGACACTGACCAAGGGACATTCCTGGAATAGTTTAGTTCCTGAAGAGAGTGTTGCTACTTCTTGGTTGTTTAGTTCCCCACTCCAAAAAGCAATGTGGACTTGGTAGTGAACCTCCAGGGTCAAAGCAAAGAACAGTTCTTCTAAAGGGAACAAAAGATCTCTTACTCTGAGCCAAACATCAGTAACTATGACCGGAGAACACTGATTCCGGGTGCCTTGAATGATGTGTTCCACGGTAGAGAGGTCACATGAACTTCTACAGTGGTGGGAGCATCAGGGAGGCAACTCCAGCAAAGCCGAAGACTTTGCTTCAGGTCTCTGGTACTATCAGATGACATTCTTAGTTGGGTGGAAGCTATTGATGTTCTAGATTAATGTGTTCAAAGGGGTTCTAGATGAACATGGTCATTGGTGTTCTAGATTAATATGTTCAAAGGGTCTTCTCTCATAGTCACAAAATGTTCCCTCAGATACAGGGTTGGTAATGTTACCTAGGAGGCTAGCTCTGGGAGGGAGTAACCAACAGGCCACCAAAGATAGGGTGGACTCACACACACACACACACACACACACACACACACACACACACACAATGGGTGGACCAGCTAAAGGCCTTGAAATGGTGCAGAGATAATGGTGGTGGTTGGCTGGTGGTCAAGATATAAAGACAGTAACTAGTCAAGTAGAGATAGATAGGCCAGCTCAGGCTGGGAAATAAACTGGCAGGTCCATGCTAGCTAGGCAAGACTGTAGCAGCTCTAAGATCTCCCGTGTGCAGAGAGCTGTGGGCGTCCTTAAACCCTATGCATAGTCTTTTTTTTTTTTTGGTTTTTTGAGACAGGGTTTCTCTGTGGCTTTGGAGCCTGTCCTGGAACTAGCTCTGTAGACCAGGCTGGTCTCGAACTCACAGAGATCCGCCTGCCTCTGCCTCCCGAGTGCTGGGAGTAAAGGCGTGTGCCACCATCGCCCAGCCCCTATGCATAGTCTTGCATGTTATCTACTTACATATACTCGGCTTCTGAGAAAAGTGTACCCCTGTCCTAGAAGATCCAGCCTAGGGCAGGAGGAAAACAGAGAGAGAAGAGGAATAAATACGAACCCCATGGCTATCAGGGTGGAGGCTTTTGCTGCCTGGCTTAGCCTGCGGTTTTTTGAGGGGAGAGCACATTTATGTATTTATCTATTTTTATGTATATATGCACATATGTGCATGCATGTACACACATCATGTCATGCCTTCAGAACCAGAAGACAACAGTGCTCCTGTGACGCAGGTCCTGGGGATTGAATCGAGCCCAGGTCATTGGGCTTGGTGGCAAGCATCATTCCTCATGTCACCAGCCACAAACCTATACTTTCTCTAAAGACTGTATGCTTGTTTCCTTGGTAGTTCCAACTGAATTATTTTTATTTTTTTAAAGAATTATTTATTTATTTATTATGTATGTAGTGTGCTCTGCCTGTATGTATGTCTGATTTGTGACCCTTGCTCTACCACTGTGTCCCATCTGAATTCTTTTTCAGGAATGTAACAATCCAGACTGATGCTGGGTGGAGACCACAGGAAACTATAGACGTCGCTATAAACCAGTGACTCTCAGCCTGTGGGTCACGACCCCTTCGGCAAACCTCTATCTCCAAAAATCCTTACATTGCCACTCATAGCAGTATCAAAATTACAGCTATGAAGTGGCAATGAGAATAATTTTATGGTTGGGGGTCACCACGACACGAGGAACTGTCAAAAGGTCACAGCTCTAGGAAGATTGAGAACCACCGCTATAAACAGCAGCAGTACATGGCTACTAAGCAGATCTTTAAAGATCGCTCAAGATGGTTTGGGCTCTCAATCTGCAACATTCCGTTTCTCCACAGTCATGAAGTCCTGGCGTCAATCAACTGCAGAATCTTCAGCATAAATGTGGCTCTAGGAAACTTAAGCTTAGTTTCCCATACAGAAAAAAAGGACGCGGCCTGGTTCCCCCTGTGTGGTAATACACACCTATAGTCCTAGAATTTGGAAGGTAAAGGTGTCAAGATCAGAAGTTCAAGGTCATCCTTGGCTACTAGCAAATTTGAGGCCAGCCTGGGCTACGTGAGACCTTTCAAAAACCAATAAATAAAACAAAAGAGAATACACATGGGTCTCCTGCTCCTTTACTCCATCCTTTCTCCTTTTCCACCTCTCAAGAGTGAAACTGGCCAGGCAGTGGTGGCACACGCCTTCAATCCCAGCACTCGGGAGGCAGAGGCAGGCAGATCTCTGTGAGTTTGAGACCAGCCTGGTCTACAGAGCAAGTCCTGGAACAGTCATGTAACTGTGGAACTGTGGCAGAGCACATCTGCACTTCGGTCCCTCAGAGGCAGGTGGAGCACAAGTTTACACCAGCCTGGTTCACACAGTGACGCCCAGGTTTGCCTGGGCTCTGTAGCTTGACACTGTCTCAAGGAAAACAAAAGGGCACACCTCGGATCTCAGAATCTTTCTAATAGTGCTCTGGGGCCAGATCTAGAAAGCTCTGCTCTCACCTCCGGAGGCTGTTGTCTAACCCAGAACTGGGCCGAAGGGCAAGGCTGAGTCAAGGTCGAGTGTCTGAAATCTGCCAATGCTGGGCTCAGTGCTGCTTCCAAAGGAGAAAAATCATTGCTCTGGGTTCATGCAATCCAGCTGGATGAGCCAAACACCCATGCCCTCCCAAACCTCCAGGCAGGGAGGCCCTCCCAAACCTCCAGGCAGGGAGGCGCTGCCAAACTCCACCCCTTCTTCTTGCAGGAAGAGGGCACGTGCTTAAGTCCTCTAGCTGAAGCATGTGTGTTTGTGCACGTGTGTGCATGCATGTGTGTGCGCACTCGTGTACGTGTGTGTTTGTGTGCGCGCGCACACAGCAACCAGAGGTCAACCTCATGTAGCATCCCTCTGAAATCCACTTTGCTTTGGAGACAGACTCTCTCACTAACCTGGAGCTCCCCTAATTGGTCCAGACTGGCTTGTTTACACCTTCCCAGCACTGGGATTACGTGTGTACGCCGTGACACCTGTTCTTTTGATGAGTTTCAAGAAGTTTTCGTTTTTGTATAGCAAATACTACTGGTTGAGCTATTTCCTGGGCTTAGAAATATATTTTACTTTTATTTTTTTAAAGGTCTTTTAAACTTATTTTTGTTTTATGTGCATGGGTGTTTTGCCTGCGTGTATGTCTGTGCACCATGTTTGTGCCTGGTGCCCTTAGAGGCCAGAGGAATAAAGACGATTGTGAGCCACCAGGTGGTACTGGGAATCAAACCCATGTCCTCCGGAGGAGCAGCCAGTGCTCCTAACTGCTGAACCATCTCTTCTACCCGCTGGAAACATGTTTGAGTGTCTGCCTCACAGCTGAATCAACACTCTCCTGGTTTTATTTTTATTTTTTATTTTTTTAATGGCTTTTTCGAGACAGGGTTTCTCTGTAGCTTTGGTGCCTGTCCTGGAACTAGCTCTTGTAGACCAGGCTGGCCTCGAACTCACAAAGATCTGCCTGCCTCTGCTTCCCGAGTGCTGGGATTAAAGGTGTGCGCCATCACCGCCTGGCCACTCTCCTGGTTTTATTACAGAATGTAGGACACCAGAAGTGTTCGGAGGCAGAGCTCTTGACATTTTAGCCTCCATTTCTGATTCACGAGAAGGGAAGTATTAACGGCAACATTTAGGGTGTACCTGGTGTACCTGCTGTATGGATTTTCATGCAATCTTCACAAAGACCTCCTCAATAGGCTGGTGGAAATTACATCCATTAACCCCGTCCCCTCTTTCTCTTTCTGATCTCTCTTCCTGTTGTATCCTTCTGAATGCTGGGATTCATGGGCTTGCATCACTACACCCAGTTTAAACTTTCTTTTTCCTTCAAGACTCTTTGCTTAATAAGAGCATATAAATATTTCCATGCTGGGTGTGTGGTGGTGCGTGCCTTTAATCCTAGAACCCAGGAGACTGAGACAGATGGACCTCTGCAGGTTTGTGGCTAGATGGTCTACAGAGCATGTTCCAGGCCAGTTGGGGTACACAGAAAAACCCTTCCAATGTAGTAGCGGTGTGTTTAAGATGGCAGCATGTGAGCTGGGGAGATGTCTCCCAAGTTAAGGGCACTCACTGTAGGGGACTCTGATTTAGTTCCCAGCACACGGCAGCTCATGACCATTTTCCAGCTCCCGGATTTCTCATGCTCTCTTCTGACCTCCACTGGCACAACAGGCCCATTATGCCCATACATACATGTAGGCAAAATACACACATACATAAAAATAAGCATAAATACATTATTTTTTGTTTTTTGAGACAGGGTTTCTCTGTTGCTTTGGAGCCTTTCCTGTAACTAGCTCTTGTAGACCAGGCTGGCCTCGAACTCGCAGAGGTCCACCTGCTTCTGCCTCCCTGAGTACTGGTATTAAAAGCGTGCGCCACCACCACCCGGTTTAAATAATTTCTAAAAGTCATACTCTACCACTCCTGAGGAAAATGCATTGTAACCCCTATCTAATTTATACAGACTCCATAAAGTTTTAAGCCATTACCCTTGTCATTTAGAGCTGGCCCCATTGGAGCAGGTGTTTCCATTTCTTTGGGCATATGGACATGCCTGAGGATGGCCCTCAGGCAGCTAATGGACCTCTTCTACCTCAGCCTCATTGCTTATTGCCATCCCTCACCTGGGCTCCAAGATAGCATATCCAAGTTACTCCCCAAACCTTGGAGCCCAAACCTGCCCTAAGATACCTTTCACCTGCTTCAGTGACCCCCACCCAAAAATGTTCAGCATGATTTGTTATGATATGATTGACTTTTTTTATTCTGTAACTTGCCTACACAGATATCCAAAGATTGTTTTGAACTGCCGTCACTACTTAACTTGACAGAACAGAACAGTTTTAGTTTGCTTGCATAAATATTGAAGGTTTTCATATGGTTTTCCCCTGTAGAAATCCTTTCCCATACTCTCCTTCATGGCAATCTCAAATTTGGCTCAGAGATTATTCATCCTGCTGACAGCTAATCAATAAATCTTTTAATTATAATTGAATCGAGTCTATGGTTATTTTCCCCAATGTCACAGACTCCATAGCAACAACTTTACCCAATGAACCATCTTACTGGCTCTAGTTTTATTGTTTTTTTTTTTTTTGAGACAGGGTCTTATGTAATCCAGGTTGTCTTTGAACTCACCGTGTAGCTGACATTGGTCTTAAACCTCTGATCCTTTGGCCACCCACTCCCAAGTGTTAGAATTATAAGCATATGTCTTTAGTTACATTCGTTTTATTTGGTAGTATTGGGAATCGAACTCAAAGCCTTGTACATGCTAACCAGTGCTTTAGTACTAAGCTGTATGTGCAACCTCTAAATACATTTTTTAGTTTATATTTTATGTATGAGTTCTCTGCATGCCAGAAGAGGGTATCAGATCCTATTATACATGGTTGTGAGCCACCAGGTGTTTGCTGGGAATTGAACTCAGATTCTCTGGAAGAGCAGCCAATGCTCTTAACTGCTGAGCCACCTCCCCGGTCCTCCTAAATACATTCTTCACACACACTCTCTCTCACACACACACGCACACACGCACGCACACACACACACACACGCGGTGTTGAACTGTTATGTCAGTATAGGGACTTGCTATTTCAGTTAGACTAATAAGTCTGTTTCTGATTAGTAACCCCTGGGATTCATCTGTCTTTACCCCCCCAGCAATAAGGATGTTGGGTGTGTGTGCACACCCATGCATTCCTTCTGAGACTAGAGAAGGATTTGGAGGCCAGAGGACTATTTGTGTATCATTCTCAGCCTTATTCCTTTGAGACAAGGTCTCTCACTGAAACTGGACCTAGATTGGTGGCCAACTATCCTCAATGGTCTGATCCTCCTGCCTCCACCCTTAGACAGCACTGTGGCTATAGGTGGGTGTGGAGCCACACCCAACTATTTATATGGGCTTTGGGGAACCAAACTCGGGTCCTCATGCTTGCTCAGCAAATCAGTTACCTGAAGAAGGACCCATGTTGGGCGCCAAATGAAGAAGGACACTTAAAAGAAATCCTATAGTTACCCACTGTACCTTTTTAGTTCTGATATTTCTTTTTTTTAATATTTATTCATTATGTATACGATGTTCTGTCTGTGTGTATGCCTGCAGGCCAGAAGAGGGCACCAGACCTCATTACAGATGGTTGTGAGCCACCATGTGGTTGCTGGGAATTGAACTCAGGACCTTTGGAAGAGCAGGCAATGCTCTTAACCACTGAGCCATCTCTCCAGCCCCCTGATATTTATTTCTTATAGTTCTGTATTAATCTACGCCTTTCTTAGCAGAAAAATGATAACTAGGTACTGGAGACAGCTCTGCAGTTTAGAGTGCATACTGCTCTTGACCAGAGTTCAGTTCCTGCACACATGTTCATTGTCAGCAATCAGCTATAACTCCAGATACAGGGAGATCCGATGCCTCTCAGTTCCGAGGATACCTGAACTCATGGGTACAATGCCCCCCTTAACTGAAAATAAATCTTGTGAAAAATGATAACTGAGAAGCTGGCAAGATGGCTCAGCTGCTGAGAATGCAAACTGCTTTTGCTGAAGACCAAAGTTCAATTCCCAGATCCTGAATCAGGGAGCTCACAACTGCTTGTAATTGTAGGGGATCCAATGCCTCTAGCTCCTCAGGCAGCTATACTCACATGCACATATAAACATAAGTTTTTATTTTATTTTATT
>NW_004949109.1:434595-436829 GCF_000317375.1 Microtus ochrogaster | reverse complement strand
AAAAAAAAAAAAGTGTCCTGACTTAACATTCTTAGACAAAGAACCACCAAAGGTGCAGGTGAGTTCATTTTCTGTCGGCCATCTGATGGTTGACATGCCGCCTACCCTAAGAGTGGTTTGTTCCCCAGTGAGACACCCTTGGAGAAAATTTTTCATTCGCAAGTGGCTATCGATTGGAGATAGGCTGTAGGTTAGAGATGGGGACACAAATTCATTTCTCCTTCAGCTCTGGAACCCCATCTGAGCATATCCTATGCATGCTGGCCCCATCTTTGTTCCTGTGAGCCAGCCCTGTTGTATCTAGAGGGCCTTGATTCCTTGGTGTCCTCTGGCTCCTAACACTTTTCCTCCTCTTCTGCAGAGTTCCCTGACCCCTAAGGGGAGAGATTGGATGCAGACATCCTTTTTAGGGCCGAGTGCTCCCAGGTCTCTCATACATATCGTCTGGCTGTGGGTCTCCGTATTTCTTCCTATCTGTTGCTTCACAGATGATGGCTGAGCAAGGGAGGCATCTATGTAACTTCCAAGTTTTAATAAAATTATTTATGTTAGGAAACCACAGGAGGTTGTATTACTTCTGTTCCAGATTAAATTTTGAACTGTACTGAAATTAGAAACTAACTATCTGGGAGGGAAATGGTCCTAGATAACTTGGGATGGTGAACCAAACCGGTTGCTGCAAAAGCGCTACAATAGAAAAGGCCAGGGTTGAGCGCCAAGGGCGGGAAGAGGGGCGGGTCCTGGCGCGGAGGGGTGGAGCTTGCCCTTACAGCTCCTCAGTGACATCACACCGGCTCCGCCCCGCGCTGCCCACTCCCGATACTTCTGCCGCTCGCCTGCGCCCCGGAAGCTGCCCCTGCTCGGGGGTCACGATGGGCAGCAAGATGGCTTCCGCCAGCAGGGTCGTGCAGGTAAATCCTGGGCCACTCCCGCGCATGGGAAGGAGGGATGGTGCAAATGCAGCAGCCGCGCCGGGGCGGCGGGGAGAGGCGGTGGCGGAGAACGCGCTGTGACCGCGGCCCGGGCCAGCGGGTGTGTGTCTGAGAATGGGACCAGGGCTCCCGGTGGCCGGGAGTAAGGAGGGTCTAGCGCCGAGGGTTCGAGCCGCGCGGCGGGAGGCAGCCTCTGGTAGTATAAGCTCGTGTTCGCCCGCGGTCTATGGACTCCCCAGCACCTCTTTAGCTCTAGGAGCCTGCGAACTGCGCTGCCCTCCGGCAGCTTGGCCAATCGCCGTTTAAAATTGTCAGTGATGTCCCCCCAGTCAGCCAATCCGGAGGAAGGCCATAGCGGGGCGGGGGAAGGAAGCAAATCCTGGTTCTGACCTGGTGTCCCTTCAAGGACTTGGGAATGGCCGGGTAACTAGCCTCTTGGGCTGCTTCCTCACCTTGAACCTGGTCAGATCTGATCTCTTCGGACGCCTGGCTACAGATGTGGGGATGTGTGAAATGTCACGCTAGTTGAGTTTATTACCTACTAGTGTGTATGTTTCAGGGTTGGTTTGCTAAGCCTTTTCCCATTGTGTTTAGATAGAGTAACATTGCTAGAGTAACACATTAGCTAGAGTAACATTGCTAATCCACCCAGCAATTACTAACTCCTGACAGCTTTTGTACCTGTTTCCCCAGCTGTAGTCTCTGATTTAATAGGAGAGGTAAAATTCATGAATAAGTAGACACAGCCTTTTGTAATTAGAGTTTTTAAAATTCGGAATGTGGAGTATTTTCTGATTAGCTTTCACTTTTGTTATAAGTGCATTTTCCTTTGCAGGAAAACATCTTCTAAAAGACCTTTCCCTTGAAGGTGTCTGAGTGATGACCTTTGGTACCATCGCAATGACTAATTCTCAGTTACTTGTAAGGCATTGAGGATTCAGCAAGTAGAGAATAGCCAACAAAAGTCCGCTGTCCATACCATATAACCTCATACATCAGTAATGCATATATAACTTGGGCTGAAATGAGTAAGAGCAGAAATGTTGGCTTACACCATTAATCCCAGCTCTCAGGAAGCAGAGGCAGACAAATCTTTGAGGTAGAGGCTCACCTGGTGTGCAGAGCAAGTTACAGCCAGACCTATATAGTAAAACCATGTCTCAGGGAAAAAAAAAAGGTTGGAGCCAGGGCGCATGCACTTGGGAGGCAGAGGCAGGTAGATCTCTGTGAATTTGAGGCCAGTCTGGTCTACAAGAGCTAGTTCCAGGACAGGCTCCAAAGTTTGAGAGAAACCCTGTCTCA
>NW_004949109.1:432018-433131 GCF_000317375.1 Microtus ochrogaster | reverse complement strand
AGTGAATATTTTTTTTTTTTAGAAGTGAATATTATAGACAGTATTTCTCACTTTATAATCAGGTAAGTTGTACTTTAGATCAAAATGGTACCCGAGTAGCATGCAAGTAATTAACTTTTTTTTTTTTTGGTTTTTTCGAGACAGGGTTTCTCTATGGTTTTGGAGCCTGTCCTGGAACTCCCTTTGTAGACCAGGCTGGTCTCGAACTCACATAGATCCGCCTGCCTCTGCCTCCCAAGTGCTGGGATTAAAGGCGTGCGCCACCACCGCCCGGCAAGTAATTAACTTTTAAAATTCGTTGTTTATTTACTTTTATGTAGGGTCTTACTATATAACTCTTGCTGACCTGGAACTGGATATGTAGACCAGGCTAGCCTTGAACTCATAGAGCTTCTCTGCCTCTCAAAGTGCTGGGAATAGATGTAAACATACATACATACATACATACATATATACATACATACATGAGAGAGAATATTGTAATAGTTCAAGAAGCCATGTATAGTGGTGTGTAGCAATAATTTTAGCACTCACAAGATTGAGGAGGAGGAGGATAGTTACAAGCAAATTGAAGAATGACTCATTTCCTAAAGTTTTATTTAATGTGTATATTTTGTCACATGTATGTCTGTGTACCACAGGCATGCCTGGTACCTACAGAGGTCAGAAGAGAGTGTCAGATCCTCTGGAAATGAAGTTACAGCTTGATTATACCTCTGTGGGTGCGGGGAATTAAACCTATGTCCTCTGGAAAAGCCAAGAGTTCTTAACTGCATCTCATAAGCCCCAATAACCTGTTTTAAAGGATGGTTTGATTATTCAGTTAAAAAAAAATAACATTTACAGATGGTTGTTGGTTAGTTTTTTGACTCTTGGTTCTTTGCTCTTTGGGGTCCCTCCACCCACCTCCCAAATAAATCATACATGGCGGCTTATTCTTTCTTTTAAATGTCCAGCTTTAGCTTGGCTTCTTTCTAACTAGCTTTTTTTTTTTTTTTAAGATTTATTTATTTAGGGGCCTGGAGAGAAGGCTCAGAGGTTAAGAGCATTGCCTGCTCTTCCTAAGGTCCTGAGTTCAATTCCCAGCAACCACATGGTGGCTCACAACCATCT
>NW_004949109.1:419741-431618 GCF_000317375.1 Microtus ochrogaster | reverse complement strand
CTCCTGCCTTGCTATTGGCCATTCAGCTCTTTATTAGACATCAGGTGTCTTAGACAGGCAAAGAATCACAGCTTCACAGAGTTAAACAAATGCAGCATAAACAAAAGCAACTCATCTTTACATCGTTAAACAATGTTCCACAGCAGAAACAGAACACCTTAGAATAATTTTCCACAGCAAAGACGCCTGGATAATTTGTCTAATTAGTATTTTTGTTTTTAATTCCAGCCTCAGACGTTTTGAGATCTGCTGGGCCCTCTCACTCCTCTGTAATTTCACAGCATTCTAAAGGAAGCAAATCCCCAGATCTGCTGATGCATCCGGGGCCACCAGACACTGCAGAAATACTAAAAACATTACCTCACAAGTACAGAAGGAAACCTATATCTCAAGAAGAAATGGACTTCATCCAGGTATGCTGTGCTCTTCAGCACAGGTTTGTGCAGACTGCCGTGACATTTTGGCTTAGCAGTGGTCATTTGCTGATCGCATGTTCCCTTTGTTTTGTCATTTGGAATTAGAGCTAAGGGAGATGAACAGACAGGCCAGGGCTATCTCTGTAGGGGACCCTCAGTAAGGATGCATGATACATGAGGAAATGACCCCATACGAAGGACTGGGGAATGTTGCTCATTAGTAGAACTCCTGTCTAGCATGTGCCAAAACCGGGGATCAGTCCCAACAAATCCAGCCATCTGACAAAAAAAAAAGCTGTTTGAGTGAGGGGCTAATAACTTTCCAAAGAAAGACCACGGAGAAATTTGAGGCTGATGTTATCAATCACCAATCTTTCTTTTTCTTTTCTTTTTTTTTTTTCTTTTTTTTAAGTCAGGGTTTCTCTGTGTATCTCTGGCTGTCCCTGAACTCGCTCTGTAGACCAAGCTGGCCTCAAACTCACAGAGACCACCTGCCTCTGCCTCCCATGTGCTGGGATTAGAGTCCACCACTACACCCAGTTTTGTCATCAATATTGAGTCCTTTCTAGATCTGAATTTGTAACATTTACCGTAAGTCTTTCAAACTATGAAAAACCATAAATTTTGTTTTGTTTTGTTTTTTAAGACAGGTTTTCTGTGTACAGCTCTGATTGTCCTGGAACTCTTTGTAGACCAGGCCGACCTTGAACTCACAGAGATCTGCTTGCCTCTTAGTCCTGAGAGTTGTGATTAATAAGGCCTGCACCACCACAGCCTAGCTTTTTCTTTTTTTTAAATCCGAGGCTGGAGAGATGGCTCAGAGGTTTAGAACACTGACTTCTCTTCCAGAGGTCCTGAGTTCAATTCCCAGCAACCACATGGTGGCTCACAACCATCTTTAATAAGATCTGTTGTCTTCTTCTGACCTACAGGCATACATGCAGGCAGAACACTATATACATAATAAGTAAATATTTTTTTAAATTTTATTTTATTGATATTTATTGAGCTCTACATTTTTCTCTGCTCCCCTCCCTGCCTCTCCCTCCTCCCTTCAATCCTCCCCCAAGGTCCCCATGCTCCCAATTTCCTCAGGAGATCTTGTCTTTTTCTACTTCCCATGTAGATTAGATCTATGTAAGTCTCTCTTAGTGTCCACATTGTTGTCTAAGTTCTCTGGGATTGTGATTTGTGGGCTGGCTTTCTTTGCTTTATGTTTAAAAACCACCTATGAGTGAGTACATGTGATAATTGTCTTTCTGTGTCTGGGTTACCTCACTCAAAATAATGTTTTCTAGCTCCATCCATTTTCCTGCAAAATTCAAGCTGTCGTTCTTTTTTTTCTGCTATGTAGTACTTCATTGTGTAAATATACCACATTTTTCTTATCATTCTTCAATCGAGGGGCATTTAGGTTGTTTCCAGGTTTTGGCTATGACAAACATAAGTAAATATTTTTAAAAAAAGAAAAAAAAATTAACTATCTGGTCATGGTAGCTCACAACTGTACTCTCAGATCTCAGAAGGCTGAGGAAAGAGGATTGCCGTGATTTCTTAGAGACCAGTGTGGGCTATCTAGTGAATTTTTAGGCCAGTCTGGGCTACAGAGTGAGGCCTTGTCTGAAAAAATCAGCGACAGCCTGAGATCATTTTTATAGTATAAATAATGGCCAATTCAGTCCTTCGTCTCATGGCTTTTTGCTTCTTTTTTCAGCGTGGAGGTCCAGAATGACCGCTGTGGCTGCTGTTTGTCGCCAGACAAAAGGATTATCTTTACAATAAAGGACTTCCAAAATGTCAAATGAAAATTGTATATTAAGCAACCTTAATAAATATTCTGCAAAAAAGAATAAAGTATAGAAACTCTAGATGGCCACTTGTATCTCCTCAATGTATCTTGGTCAGCTTCTCTAGCAAGCTGGTCTGCATACCTATTAAAGTCACATTTTTACATATTAGCCTGTTAATTTACTCTTGATTATGAAGTGTTACCAGTAATGAGCTATTAAGTATCTAGTGAACAATCAAATTTTCTCCTTTTGTTTAGACATAAAGATGATTTATTAAGTGTAATTCTTGCTGTAAGGAATCTTTTCTCCTGAAATTAGATGAGGAACAATGAGATATTTCCCCTTTCTTTTTTTTTTTTTTTTTTTTTTTGTTTTTTCGAGACAGGGTTTCTCTGTGGTTTTGGAGCCTGTCCTGGAACTAGCTCTTATAGACTAGGCTGGTCTCGAACTCACAGAGATCTGCCTGCCTCTACCTCCCGAGTGCTGGGATTAAAGGCGTGCGCCACCATCGCCCGGCTCCACTTTTTTTTTAAAAAAAAAAAAGATTTATTTATTATGTATACAGTGTTCTGTCTGCATATCAGAGACAGGCAGATCTCAGGGAGTTTGAGGCCAGCCTGGTCTACAAAGTGAATTCCAGGATATCCAGAGCTGCTACACAACGAAGCCCTGTCTTGGGGAAAAAACAAAACAAAACAAAAAAAAAACAAGTGTCTGTATTGTAGGGAGCATTGGCAACTGTGGGTGAGTGGAGCCGAGTTAGCATGAGCATGGCTGTGTCTAGGACTCGAAGGCCTCAGCCCAACAGGAACGGTAAAGCCTTCCTTGGCTAGGCTCAGAGGGACCGAGTATTGGTGTCTATGAGTGAGTGATGGATGTGTGCAAAGACTAGCAGCTGCAGCTTCTTCCTCCTGATGCTCTTCCTGCCTGAGATGCTGTCCTACAGAGACTTACCTACACTAGCCAGCTCCTCCCCATGTGCTATACCTGATGAACTCAGGTTCCAGGAGCAGCAGGAGAACCCCAGCGTTACTGTACATGTGTCTATGTGTCTGTCACGTCACTGTGTCACCGTTCTGAGTCAGGGTTCCAGAACCCAAGCCCAGTGGGTCACAGCAGTGGACATGAAAAGTTTCTGCACCCCAATAAGCCTCTTGGCTGATGCAGCAATCCAAATCAAACCGAATCAGAAAAAGCCTGGATTTAATGAGTAAAATGCTTCCAGATGATTTGCCAGCCCTCCAGAGAGGAGATAGGGAGGAGAGACAAAAAAACAAAACAAAAAAAAAAAACAAACCGGCCGGGCGGTGGTGGCGCACACCTTTAATCCCAGCACTTGGGAGGCAGAGGCAGGCGGATCTCTGTGAGTTCGAGACCAGCCTGGTCTACAGAGCTAGTTCCAGGACAGGCTCCAAAACCACAGAGAAACCCTGTCTCGAAAAACCAAACAAACAAACAAAAAAAAACCAAACCAACTTTTCTGGAGGGTAGTTTAAGTACCTTTTTGGAGTGGTCTTGAGCATCTCTGGGGTAGGAATTGTATTTGTGTTCGCTGGTCTTTCAGAGATGAGGCAGGGCTTGGGGAGAGATGGGAGAGGAGGATTGAGGTGGTGCTTCCACCAGAACACTCCAGATTCTTTGGGTATATGGATGCCAGGGCCTGGGGTGGAATTTCCACCTGAACATCCTAGCCTCCTTGGAGATCCTAGCCAGTTCATGCCTGGCTGCTTCCTGCTTGGGAAGATGTGAGGAGGGGGAATAAGGAGCCTCTGGGCTCACACTCAGCAGGACGCGTGGGTGGAGAAGCATTCATTATCTGTCATCCTGGACACCTCAGGCATCTGTTGCTTGAGCAAGCAGAAAAGGCAAGATGCTAGGAAAAATAGATTATTAATACCTGCCCTAAGTTGTACTGAGTGTGAGCCCAGCGACTCCTGATTCCCCCTCCTCACATCTTCCCAAGCAGGAAGCAGCCAGGCATGAACTGGCGTCCCTATACCCAAGGAGTCTGAGATGTTCAGGTGGAAACTCCACCCCAAGTACCTGGCATCCATATACCCAATGAGTGTGGAATGTTCTGGTGGAAGTGCCACCTCAATCCCTTTCCCCCACCTCTTTCTCCCTAGACACTGTATCATCTCAGAAAGCCTAGTAAACAGAGAAGCTCAAGACCACGCCTACAGGATATTTAAACTGCCCCCCCCCCCCCGAAAACAAATGTGTTTTTTTGGTCTACCTGTCTCCTCTCTGGGGGACCAGAAAATTATCTGGGGGCATTTTGCCCATTAAACCTGGGCTTTTTCTGATTCAGTTTAATTTGGTCTGATTTGGATTGATGTGTCCATCAAGGTGCAGAAACTTTTCAGCATAAAGTAAAAATAATGCATAAGATGAATATAGCATAGGAACAAAATTTCACCACTTATTTAAATTTCAAATTACTACTTACTACGTCAGAAAGGATGTTCATTTGTCTAACTGTGATCATGTTTGTAAATACTGATAAATAACTTTCACTATCTTAATGGCTGAGAGTCTTAAATCCAACTTACTTGGCAACCAAAGAAACTATAATGGGTTCTCCTGCTAATCTTCACACATACTTGACTAAATCTTCTTCCATACTTGTAATGACTTCTAGAATATACTTTATAAAGCAGTCGTCCTTAATGTTGACTAGTCCATGATCAATGGACACTAGAATTATGTTCTTTTCTCTTGTTCAATTGCCTGTGGGCTAATCTTTACTTTTTTGTCATTCCAGAGTTGATTTGTTTTTCTTTTTTTCTTTTTTTTTTTTTTTTTTTTTTTTCGAGACAGGGTTTCTCTGTGGTTTTGGAGCCTGTCCTGGAACTAGCTCTTGTAGACCAGGCTGGTCTCGAACTCACAGAGATCCGCCTGCCTCTGCCTCCCAAGTGCTGGGATTAAAGGCGTGCGCCACCACCGCCCGGCTTGATTTGTTTTTCTTGCAAGTTCTGGGCTATGAATGTTGTCCCGATGAGAAATAAAGGTTGATATTTGATGTTAGTAGTAAGCTATTCTGGTAGCATGAAAAATATATAATTCATCTTTTTCTTTATTCTTTTTTCTTTCTTTTGAGACAGGGTCTTACTATGTAGTTTGGTTGACCTGGAACTCATACGTATACCAGGGTGACTTCAAATGCATAGAAATCCCTGCTTCTGCAGTGCTGGGATTAAAGGCATGCACTGACATGCCCAGTTCTGTATATTTCATGGTAGAGCCATAGCTCGATCAGTAGAGTGCTTGTCAGACAGTCCTGAGGGCCACAGAACCCAAATGAAAAGCTGGGAGCAGTTGTGTACCTGTAATCCTTCTGGGCAGGCAGAAAGACAAGTCCCTGGAACTCTCTGACCACCCAGGCTACATGAATTAGTGAGCTCTGGGTTTAGTGAGAGACTGTCTCAGAAACACAGATGTGGAGCTGGAGAGATGGCTCAGAGGATAAGAGCACTGGCTGCTCTTCCTGAGGTCCTGAGTTCAATTTCTAGCAACCACATGATGGCTCACAACCATCTATAATGAGAGTGCCCTCTTCTGGCATGCAGGAATACATGCAGGCAGAACACAGCATACATAATAAATGTAATAATAAAAATAATAAAATGGAACAAGATCCCCAGAAAGGTCCCTAAATACATGCATACACCACACAAAAACACATAGACTAATTACTTTGGGCTTGAGATATAGTTTAGTGAGCTCTTGCCTAGCATTCACAAGGCCTTGGACTCCATCCCATGGCTTCAAAACAAAAAGATGGTTTTCTGCTGTCTATAAGTGTCTTACTTGGACCTAAGTGGTGGCAAAAGGCTGAAGCAGTAATAGGTAGCTAACCAGTTGCCAGACATTTGCTTCACCCCTGCAAAGTTATTTAAGCCTTCCAGAAGTGTTTGAGTAAATCCTGTTATAGAGAAGGAAACTAGGTATAGACAGAGATAAATTTAAGTCATTCGTTTAGTGACTGAGTGCAGGCTGACCAGTATTCAAAAGCAGGGATCTGGATCCAGAGCCACTTGTACACTATACTGGCATCTCAATTATTAGTCTTTGTACTCTGCTGCTATGTCCAACATATCTCTAAAAATTAAGATTCCTAATTCTTAGAAACAGCAGTAGCAAAGAAAGAGGAAAACATTGCCTTTTGACAGCTACTCCAGCTAATAATTTAGGAATCAGCCTGTTCTGGGATCCTATTGGCTAGGAACCAAAATTTTAGTATCATTCTGGCAAAGCCATCTGTTTTACAACGGTAGTTCACCAACAAGCCTTCTTGATTTTCTTTGCCCTGTCCAGTCTATAGTGTGGTCTCTGAGCAGTCAGGATAAACTCTTCAAAACATCTTCTGGGACAAAGAGAGATGGACCAGTGGGACAAAAAGACCCCCTCTTCAAGCCTGAAGATCTGACCTTCAAATGTGTACTGTGGTACAATAAATAAAATGGAATAAAATAATCTGATTCTGTTGTTAAAACCTAATGGATGTTCGGTGACATCTTCCCTGCACTGTCATGTTTAAAACTGTGAACCCCAGTTGTCTCTCTGTTTAGAGCATTTAGGATCCTGTCTCAGAGTTAACTTTTTTCCTGAGACAGGATCTCACTGTGTGGACCTGGATTATCTGGACCGCATTATCTTTTAATCTTCCACTACAAAGGAATGTTATAGTTCATGGCTTTTTTTAGGTTCACGATAATATTTGGCACATAGAAAGCAATACATATGTGTTAAATTTTTTTAGTTATTTTGAGACAAGGTCTCTTGTATCCCTGGTTAACCTTGAACTTACTGAGTAGATCAGGCTGGCCTCAAACTCGCAGAGATCTGCCTGTCTTTACCTCCCTAGTGCTGGGGTTAAAGGTATACATGCTACTTAAAAGAGTTTTTTTTTTTTAAAAGATTTATTTATTGTATATACAGTGTTCTGCATGCATGCCTGTAGGCCAAAAGAGGGTACCAGATTTCATTGCAGGTGGTTGTAAGTCAACATGTGGTTGCTGGGAATTGAACCTAGGACCTTTAAGAAGAGCAGGCAGTGCTCCCAACCACTGAGCCATCTCTCCAGCCCTTAAATGAGTTTTTTATTGTAGCATAATTTATGTTAACTAAGAAGTTGGGTTCTAATAACAACCAGGTTGGTGATGTTGTTGTTGCAGAATCTTGTGATTCATGAAGTAGGCAGAAGTCATACTAGAATCATAGAACTCCCAGTGACCAACATGGTCTTTTTATTGTTGTTATGTCTGTAGCCCAGGTTCTCCAGGAAATTGCAAGCTTCCTGTCTCAGCTTCCAGAGTCCTTATGTGCCTGCCATGCCTGGTGGAACAGGATATGTGTGGATGGAACAGGATGCGTGGGAATGGAACAGAAGAACAAAGAACGGCAGGGAAAGATCTGACTGGTTAACTGGGCTCACTTTCCTTTATCATAAGGGTTAAAGCTCTTCTTTCTGTCATCTAAAACTGGCCAGTTTCTAGTTTCCTGGAAAGTCAGGTAAGTGACTTAGTTTCTGCTTAGTATGGAACTTCAGGATGCTTGGCTCCCTTTGGTTTGACCTGGTCAACTCTATAGAAGCTCGATTTGAACAAATGATGTCACTGATTTTATTAACAAAGCTATTAAGGGCATGGAGATGACTCTGCTCTTAAGAGCATTTGCTCTTCCAGAGGACCCAGGTTGAGTTCTTGGCACCCACATGGTGGCTCACAGCCATCTGTAACTCCAGTTCCTGGGGATCCAATCCCCTCTCCTGACCTCCATGGGCACTGTGCACCTATGATACTCAGACACATGCAGGCAAAACACCATACACATAAAATAAAAATTAAAAGCAATGGCATTAAAACGTGTGATTCTTGCTTTATAAGTAATTTTGGCTTCATTTGTTTTCTCTCAAGAGAAAAAGCTGAACAATGTGAAAATAAATTCTTAAATTCCCCAGGGAATTGAGGTCTAAGCAAAACCACCCTGCAAGCGGGAGCGATAAGAAGACAAAAATATGACTCAAACGGAAACGATTGCTGGAGCCAGTTAACTGGCAGTTAGATAGGCTTGAAGCACAATCACAGCTGACAGTGTTACTACGTCTAAACGCTCTGTTTCTCTTAATTCATTAGTTTAGATTTTATAGAATACAAAAGACCTTTTCTATAACATAATGTTCAGCAGGGCTGGATTTTGCTTCCCTTGGCCTGTTCATAAATCAGCCTTTAAGAATTTGGCTCTCCTTAGAAGGAGGGGTTTGGCCTCCGTAGCGACTGAGGCGACAGGACAACGGAAAGTAAAACCAGTGCGGGGCCAAGCCTTACACCCTAGCTAAATTCCCGAACTCAGAAACACCGTGTCGTAACGCTGACCTATCCTTGGAAGCGAAGCAAATCCAAGCTAAAACCAAACACAAAAACACGAACGAATTGACAGCCATCTAAAAGACGTCGCTTCCGGCCTCGGTGCGCACGTGGCACCCCTCCTGGGCCCCTACCAGCTTCCGTAGGGCTGGCCCCGCCCACAGAGGTTGTGTGCGCCCAGTGGACGGAAGTAGCTGTTGGGAGCTTTAAGACGCTTTAAATTCCTGCGGGGTGGAGGCCCTGGCTTTCTGCTGGAGTCAGGCTTCCCACTCGCATGGCTGTGGACGTGAAGTCTCGAGCGAAGCGCTATGAGAAGCTGGACTTCCTCGGGGAGGGACAGGTGAGGAGGTCCTTCTCGCGCTGGCACAGCCTGGCCATCGCGGGCTCTCTTTCGGGGAGGGTGGCCTGACTGATGCCCGGTCGCAGCCTCCTGGGCCTCCCTCCCTTCTGGCCAAGAGGCCGTCCGGCCGCCTAGCAAGCCGCTGCGAGAACGCTCCGGATCCCGGGTTTAAAAAAGGGGTAAGGGTGGGGACCCAGAACCACCACGTAAAGACCTCTCTTACTGTCTTCCTTTCTAGTTTGCTACGGTCTATAAGGCCAGAGATAAGAACACCAACCAGATTGTCGCCATTAAGAAAGTGAGTTACCTTTTACGTTCTGTGTTTTTCTCTGGTCTTTGTGTCTTGCTTGCCACGTAGCCCTCGCTGGCTCTGAGCTGCCTGTTTAGACCCGGCTGGCCTAGAACTGGCTGTAGCCTTCCGCTTCTCTGCCGTGCGAGTGATGGGTTCGTAGGCGTGCTTCAGCACGCCAGGCAACTCTTACAGAAGAATACTTGTGCATGATCAGTTGATTGGCGTGACCAGTTGTCTTTGAGACAGTCTTGCTATGTAGTCCAGGTTGGTCTCCAGCTCGAGGAAATCCTCCTGCCTCTGCCTCCCGAGTGCCGGGATTGCAGGTATTTACGTTTTGCTCTGTTTTAATACGCACCATCACGCTCTGATGGCGGGAGTTGCCCGCCATCTAGAGACAATTAGGGTCTGTGTTTCAAAGTGGAACTCGAGCTGAACCAGTTTTTGTTCGAACGATATAAACTAGAACTTTTTGCTCCATAATAGTTGGTCGTTGTTGGCCAAGGAGGCAGGTACTGCCATCTCCTCAGTTCTTTGGATGCCATGGTCTTTTCCAGGCCACAGGTGGTTGGTTATAGCTATGTTATCTGTGCACAAAAGTTTTCATCGGCATTAACAACGTGGATGTGGTACCCTTTCTAAAATGATTGAAGTGACTCTTAAACTTAAATTCATTGAGAACACTTCAAATTCATTGAGAACGCTTCAAATTCATTGAGAACGCTTCTGACATAGCTTCCTGCACGCCAGACGCTTCGACTTACTTTTCTTCCCCCAGTTTCAGACAGGCTGTAGAATAGGTCAAAGTGTCCTTGTTTCACCCTGAGGGTCGTGAGTTAGATGACTCCAAGATCACACAGCTAATAGTTGCTGAGGCTAGGACTAGAGCTGTCCGATGCTCTTTTTCACACGACCGAACTCCATGGCCATCTCAGGACCACTCTGTTTTTCCTCACATGACTGTTGGTGTCGTTGACCTCCATATTCTGTTTTCCTCCTTTACACGTTCATTACTCCCTTGAAGTGTGAATGACCAGGCTTCCCTCTTCCAGCCTCCCAGGTCCTCTTTGTCACTTGTTTTTTTGTTTTTGTTTTTTGAGACAGGGTTTTTCTGTAGCTTTGGAACCTCTCCTGGAACTAGCTCTTGTAGACCAGGCTGGCCTCAAACTCACAGAGATCCACCTGCCTCTGCCTCCCGAGTGCTGGGATTAAAGGTCTGTGCTGCAGCCAAGGGGCTTGTTTCTCCTTTTTAAAAGCCCTTATGACCAGCCTCCAAAGTTACTATGTAACTCCTGCCTCTATCTCTAGTTCTAGGTATCCTATGTCATTATAAAATGTTTTTTCCTTAAAGGTGACTTTAATACTTATTTTATTTCAAATAATTCATTTTTGTGGGTGGTTTTAAAAGTTACTAATAAGCAAAGGCTTTTAATATACTATATTATCTCTTGTTTTATTTTTTCAGTTTCTTTAACTTTCCATTGATATTTATCTCCTGAACATTTGGCTGGTTTGAGGGTCTTCCCTCAAACTTAGACATCATTTGTACTTTCTTCTGTGAGCATTGAGGGTTTGGTGCTGTGACCCTTCCTTTTTCAACACTCATAATTTCTACTCATGTTCATTTGCTGACAGCCTTTTTTGATTTTACAAAAAAAAAAAAAAAGACTCATTAAACTGCTTTTATTATGACTTGGACTTCTTAAAATACCGCTGGTGTGACTTAACAGTGAAGGGCGCTGGCTGTTCTTATAGAAGACCCAAGTTCCCAGGACTCATGTGGTGGCTAACAACTGTCCGATACTCCAGTTCCAGGAGATCCAACATCTGCTTCTGTCCTCAACAGGCACAGAGCATGTATGTGGTCCACAGACATGCATGCAGGCAATACCCATGCACATAAAATGAATATTTAAAAAATTACATGGAATTGCCATGTTTTTTCTGTTTCTTAGCTTACTTAGCCAGTTTGCCCTGTTGATGGCTTTGCGTTGCTGTGTGAGTATGTCTCCTAGGTATTTGTGGTATGTGCAGGTGTTTTTCAGGTCTGCCCCTGCATGCCACAGTAGGACATCTCCTCCACTGTTCTTTGTCTTGATTGCCTTTGAAACAACGGCTCTCAATAAAGCCTGATGCTTGCTATTTTGGTTTGTCTAGCAAGACAGCCTGGATAATTGGCTGGCTCACCAGCAAGCCCTCTGAATCTTCTGTTCCAGTCTCCCCATGGTGGGACTTCAGGCACACATAGTCATGATTGGCCTTTTCCATAGATGCCGAGGGTTGGAATTCACACCCTCATGCTTGCAGAACCAGTGTTCCCCACCGAACCGTCTCCCCAGGACTCCTCTCCCCCTTAAACCTTTATTTATATGTATGCATGTGTGCCTGCATGAGCGTGTATGCAGGTTGAACCCAGGGCCTTGAGCATTCCAGGCAAGTGCTTTGTCATTGAGCTACATTCCTAGCCTATATTACTGTGTATTTTGTGTATGTATCTGTATCTCGGGGTGAGAGCCATGCTGCTGTGTTAGAGGACAGCTTGTGTAAGTGTATGAGGGGATGGAGTGAAGTCTTGGAGTTGTTCAAATTTTAGCTGATTTAAGCATAGCAGAATACTAATCACTTCAATCTTGGTGATAAAGGACTTTGTGAGATAATTCTTAGTTGTTGGTTT
>NW_004949109.1:410316-419520 GCF_000317375.1 Microtus ochrogaster | reverse complement strand
GGCTTGTTTGTTTGTTTTTGAGATAGAGTTTGTCTGTGTAACCCTGACTGTCTTAGAACTTCCTCTGCAGACCAGGCTGGCCTCTAACTCACAGAGGTCCACCTGCTGAGATTAAAGGTGTATGCCACTGCCACCCAGTTTGAGATTATTCTATTTTTATTGTGTGTCTATTTGAGTTCTTCCCCATATAAATTTCATAATCAGTTTGTCAGTGCCCTCTGTCTTACATTTTGTGCTGTGATATGTGGCCTGCTTTTAAATAGAAGGTTCTCTTTGTAGTATACATTAGCAGCTTTTTTCTAAAGGAAGTATATGTGTTTTCCAGAGGTCATTTTTCAGTGATTGACAACTGTTGTATAAAGTACTTAGGAGCAGAATGCTCTTTGACCTGTTTACTGCTTTGTATGAGACTAAACTTCTTAGCATAGTGAGCTATGCTTAGTCAGTGTTAACTGTTTCTTACGTCTGTTACATTTTATGAGTTTGTTTTGTAAAAAACATTGGATTATTGGACATATTACCAGCTATATGTGTTATTTTCTGTTCATGCCATTTTTTTTCTCCCAAGTATACTAAATTGAAGTAATTTTGGAGAAATAAAGTAGCATACCCTCTGTTGCTGGTCTCTATTTAACTTGAAAAGATAAAAGGAGATCTGGATGTAGTATTAACACGTATAAGCGTAGTATTCAGAGGCTAAGATGAGGGTTTGAAAGTTAGGGCCAACCTGGACTACGTATAGCAAGAGCCTTTCTCAAAAACAAAGCAAAATAAACAAAAACTTAAATAAAAAGGGGGAGCCAGGCGGTAGAGGTGCATCACGCAAACTTTAGTCACTTTAATCTCCCCAAAAGCACTCAAGGCAGAGGCAGGCAGATCAATGTGAATTTGAGGCTAACCTGACCTACAGAGCGAGGTCCAGGACAGCCAGGGCTCTACAGAGAAACCCTGTCTCAAAAAAACAAAGAAGGCGGGAGCATAAAGGAATCAGTTATTGTTTGTGTGTGTGTTTACATGTACCACAGCATGTTTTATGGTACATGTCAGAGAACAGCTTGTGGTAATTCTTTGCTTCTATATTGTAGGTCCAGAGGTTTAGCATTAAGTTGTACAGTTAGCAGATGAGCCTGTTGTTTGCATGTGTAGTTCAGAAGCTTAAAAGTATATGCTTGATTCATTTTGGTCCTGCTGTGCTGGAGCTCCAACTCTGCCTTCCACTGTCATGACTCACTCTGTTCCTGGGAAATACTTTCAGCCTTTGAATTCCCAGTTGTTCTCGTGATCTACATTATCGCTACATATTTTTTTAAGACAGGGTCTAGAACTCAGGATGTAAACCTGACTTTACTCAAATTCAAACTCAGGAGATCTGCTGCTTTGTTTCATGAGTGCTAGGATTAAAGGAATGCCCACCAGTCTAGCTGTTTCAACCTATTTGAAGCAGAATCTTGCTATGTAGCCCAGGCTCTGCCTCCCAAGTGTTGAGACGACGGGTGTGCACCACCGTGGCCGTCCTGCTTGTAGCATAAGTTTTTGTGCATGTAGATTATATATTGACACATTGCGAGTTTTTGTTTAGTTTTATTTTAAAATTTTTGTTGTTGAATGTGCATCAGTGTTTCACTTCTGTGTCTGTCTGTGCACCACTTGTACAAGGTCAGAAGTGGGCATTAGATCCCAGTGGAGCGGCGGTTGTAAGCTGTGTGTGGTTGCTGGAAACTGAACCTGGATCCTTTGGAAGCATTCAGTGTTCTCAACCCCTGCACCACCTCCATCCTCCGCACATTGTTAATGTGTTTTGGTTTCCCCCACTTTCTCTCCCAGATCAAACTTGGACACAGATCAGAAGCTAAAGATGGTAAGTATTACATATAATTTGGCCAAACAGGAGATGCGTTTATTCTGATCTGAGGAGATGAGGAATATGCCAGTGAGAGCTGACAATAAATAATTCTACAGCATTATTACAGTGTCTCTAGTACAGTGGTTCTCAACCTGTGGGTCTCGACCCCTTTGGAGGTCAAACATCCCTTTCACAGTGCTGGTATGTCAGATATCTTGTATATCATATATTCACATTATGATTCATAACAGTAGCAAAAATTATAGTTAAGAAGTAGCAATAGCAATAATTTTATGGTTGAGGTCACTACAACATGAACTGTATTAAAAGGTTACAACATTACGAAGGTTGAGACCACTAGTCTCAAGAGTAAAGACAAGCCTGATAGAAACAACGTTCAAGCCATGCGATAGTGGCAGATCTGAGTTTGAGGACAGGCTCTGAAGCTATAGAGAAACCCTGTCTCAGAGCCGAAAAAAGAAAAATAAACAACATAAAAGCATTGGAAGGATTCAAATCATGTAAATTAAATGGAGGGCAGTAAGGTTGTTGGGCCCTTGAGTGGATGTCCTCTGTGCTGTTTTTGGTGTTGTAAGTCATTACAACCTTTTGCATTTCTGGTTTTTTTGTTTTGTTTTTCGAGACAGGGTTTCTCTGTCGCTTTGGTGCCTGTCCTGGAACTAGCTCTTGTAGACCAGGCTGGCCTCAAACTCACAGAGATCCGCCTTCCTCTGCCTCCTGAGTGCTGGGATTAAATCCGCCCAGTGCATTTCTGGTTTTCTAATTGCTTTGAAAAATTGAAGGATACATCTTCACAGAACACAAAGTTCCTATAAATTGGGCACATTAGGGAAAGATTTACTTCTTATTCCAAAGCCTTTTAGAGTGTCAGGCCCAGTGTAGCAGATAATAGTTACTATGAAAAAGTCCTCATCTGTGAAAGTGCCGGTCATTTGTATTGAAAAAAAGGTGTCCTTAGTGCCATTTTGCTATTAGCACACAGAGTCTTCCTCTAATGTTTGTTGGACAGGAGAGAAGATTTATCACATGTCTGTTGCATGTCTGTAATGTTGTAAGGATTTTCAGAATGATGTGCTGTAGAAATAAGTACTTCACCATTTTTCATAGACAATGTTAAGTTACTTTAAAACAATGTGAGAAAAAGAACTTATACAAATAGTAAAAATTATTTGTTTTTTTATGTGTGAAATGTTTATTTCCTGAAATGGCTTTTCCTAAAAAACACATTTGTGAAAGGTTTGAGATTTGAGAATCATTGTTCATTTTTGCATTCTTTTTCCATAGGTATAAATAGAACAGCCTTAAGAGAGATAAAACTGTTACAGGAGCTCAGTCATCCCAATATAATTGGTGTGAGTATGATCTAAGTTGTTTGCTTTTGGGATCCTCCATATTCTGAATATGGTGAATGTTGATCAGAGGCTCAGCAAGATGAGTTGATGTAGCTGACTGAGCCTTGAAAGTTGGTTAGCTTGAAATTTATTTTCTTTATTTTTTTGGTTTCCAAGATAGGGTTTCTTGTGCAACATTCCTGGATGTTCTGGAACTTGCTTTGTAAACCAGGCTGGCCTCAAACTCACTGAGACCAAACTGTCTCTGCCTCCCGATACTGGGCTTAATTAAGCCTTTAAAGGTGTGCACCCCCACTGCCTGACTTGAAATGTATCTTCTGTCCCACTTTTGCTGTGAGTAGTATCATTAGCATTATGCATGATGATGAGTTGAGTCAGGTGTTGCCATACAGGCTAATTTTGTCAGAAATTATTTTGAGTCCTAGAGAGCTGTAGGCACAGAGTTAAAAGTAGCAGCTTGCATTCAGATACAGAACCTTTCTTTTTGTCTGCATGAGGGCTGGAATATGTTCTTTCGATTTTTGCCAGCTAGCCAATTGAAGGCATTTATGGTGTCTGCAGTAGTACCTGCAGTGGGCAGTCACACATTCAGTGGATGACAGATGCGCTTTAGAAGAGACTTTTTTTTTTGTTTGGTGGCCTTTTGTGTAGTGTTGCCTTGAACTCATAGACTCAGGTGATCTTGCCTTCCAAGTTATTGGTGTTGTGGGATATCCACCAAAGAAGACAACTCAGGCTTGGGTTCAAGCCAATAGAGTTAATAAGTTAATGAGTCTTATTAACTGGCTGGCAACTACACTGACTGGAATCCAGTGTAGCACCAAAAGTTTCTCAAAGTGAGCTTTTATACACAAAAAGCATATTCTGGGTTGACATTCTTCAGTTAATAAGAACAGTTAGCCAGAATCGGAGCTATAGAAGCCAAAAAGAAGCAAGGTTAGTACGTTTTCCCAGAACTATGGACTTTGATGGATTAGGTCTTTGTTTTCATTTGGCAGGTGGTACTGTCTACACACTGAGTTTTATGACCTGAATGGTTTTCCCATAATGGAGTCTGTTGTGCTAAGGTGTGGGACCCTGTTACAGTCAGTTGCTGTAATTACTGTACTGGAACTACAAGTGTGTATCACTTTGCCTGACAAGAATTTTCTTAAGCATTTTGCTTAGAATTTTATTTATTTATTCATTTATTCGGCTTTTATCTTCTTTTGTTTGAGGCAGGGTTTTTCTGTGTAGCTCTGCCTGTCCTGGAACTCACTCTGTAGCCGTGAACTCAGAGATCCACCTGCCTCTGCCTACTGAGTGCTGGGATTAAAGGTGTGCACCACCATGACAAGGCAGAGACTTTCCTTCAAAACCAGAGCTCAGTGATTTGGGTGGTTTTGTTAGTTAACTTGCTTGGGAAACCCTTCTTCCCTTCTAAGGCTGGAATTGCAGGCACACCTTTCCTACCTGGAGTTTACATGGTTTCTGAAATCTGAACTCTGGTCCAGTCTTTATTTATGTGACAAGGCTATAACTGCTGAGCCCTATCCCCAGTCCCAGAAATTTTTTTTCAACTAGAAACTAAGGTGAAAATTTCTCTTCTTGTTTGGTTTGGTTTGGTTTGATTTGGTTTGGTTTTTGAGACAGTATTTTTCTATGTAGCCTGTCCTGGAATGCTCTCTGTAGACCATGCTGGTCATGAACTCAGAAATCTACCTGCCTCTACCTTTAGTACTGGGATTAAAGGCGTGTGCCACCACCATCAGGGCTGTGGAATTTTGATATATATATTTTTTTTATTCTAATACTTGGGGGTTTAGGGAGAGGAGTTTTTAAGTTTTTAGTGAGTTTGTTAAGTAAGATTTAATATTTTGTGCCTGAGAAAACTAAGTTCTGTCAAAAAATGGGGCGAATGTTAATAAAAGACTTTCATGTTTACAGGAAATTACCAGCAGTTTAAAATTTTAAGTCAGGCAGTGCACATTTGTATTATAATTACTGAGAGATAGTGGCAGAGGAAGGCAGGTTGTGAGTTCAGGCCAGTCTGGACCACATAGCAGGCTCTAGGTCAGCTTGAGTTACATAGTGATATCTGGTCTCAACCTTTCTGTTAGAGCATCTGCCAGTACTGTGGGGCAGGGTGGGAGAGGAGGCAAACAAATAATTCATTCATTCATTCATTCATTTATTATGTATGCAACATTCTGTCTGTATGCCTGAAGGCCAGAAGAGGGCGCCAGACCTCTTTACAGATGGTTGTGAGCCACCATGTGGTTACTGGGAATTGAACTCAGGACCTTTGGAAGAGCAGGCAATGCTCTTAACCACTGAGCCATCTCTCCAGCCCAAACAAATAATTCTTAAAAAAAAAAAAAAACTTTTCATCAACACTAAATTCCAACATTAATACAGAATAACAATATAATTCCTTTGTTTTACTTTGCTTTGCAGCTCCTCGATGCATTTGGACATAAATCTAACATTAGCCTTGTCTTTGATTTCATGGAAACTGACCTGGAGGTAAGATTAGGGTTCCTAGAGACTTTCCCATGTAGTGAGAGTGGAACCTGTGTGTTTGTTTTGTTTTAATAGGATACTGACCCACAAAAAATGGCTCTCTTTTGCAGAAGTCAAAAAGACCTCTGATTTCTTTACATTTAGCTGTACTTCTAGTATTAAGTACAGAGATTTAGATTTTTTTAAAGTCTCATGCTTTTCATTAATTGAATCTCAGAAAAACTGACAACTCAAGGATTTAAAACAGCTAGAATTTTCATACATTGCTGGTTTGATTGCAGCAGTTTTTTGTGTGTGTGCTGTAATATATATTACTTATATATAATTGTATATAATATGTAATATAGTGTATATAATAAGTAATATATAATGTATATAATAAGTAATATAGTAACTTTTGAAAATAGGACAGTTTGTTCTAAAATTAAAGTCACATTTACTATCATATCAAAGGTAAAAGGGATTTTTTATAACACAATATCAAATAATAAAAGGAATTTGCTAAGTATACAGGCTGGTGACAATGCTATATCTTATAGGTCCTAGCATCAGTACCACTAATTTACCAATATTATGTATAATAACATTAGTAAAATTGCAGTCATTAGTAATAATGTAATCTATCAACCATTGTTTGCTATTTATCCAAGAGAAAAACATTGCTAGCAAAGAAATCACTTGGTGTATGGGTATTCATTAAAATTGGAAACAGCTAAAATGTACTTCATCTAGTGGATATTTAAGCAGATTTGTCACCCATATAAGAAAATACTGCCCAGTAATAAAAGGAACCAGTACGTCTTACAATAAACTAGCAGAGCTTACAGATAATCATTGGATTCCGTTCTCTTTTCCTCTCTGTTGCCATCAGTCATGAGCTTACATTTCACTCTATTTTCCCAGCCAATTCCAAGCTTCGTAGTTTTAGTCTAATTACCCTGGTAAGGAAATGCTTGACTCCCTTTGATTCTGCTGTAAGTACTTGGGTTTCTGGTTTTTTGTTTGTTTTATTTTGTTTTGTGGAGCTCTGGCTGTCCTGGAGCTTGCTCTATAGCGCAGGCTGACTTCGAACTCAGAGATTGGCCTGCCTGTGCCTCCTGAGCACTGAGACTAAAGGTGTGCACCACAACCAACGGGCATTATTTGGGTTTCTTGAATGGTATTAAGTTTTAGGTCATAGGTCATATATCTGTTCTTAAGCATCCTGTCTCTTGGCAAAGTTGCTATAGTGAGGAGGTCTCAGGTAGAGGTTAGATCGGTCTTACTTTTACCATGTGACCTGAGCTGGGATGAAGTGATTTCCCAAAGCAATACTAAATGCTCTTGTCAGAAGGTACGAACAAAGCCAACAGACATTCAAAACTTTTGTAAAAATTTTTATTTGTTGTTTTTAATTGAGCTATACATTTTTTTCCTACTCCCCTACCTTCTTTTCCTCTTCTCTCCACTCCCCCCGCCTCCCACACACCTAGTTTACTCAGGAGATTTTCTTTTTTCGCCTTTCTAGGCAGATCTGCTTGCCTCTGCCTCCCAAGTGCTGGACTTAAAGTCATGTGTCACCACCGCCCAGCAGAGAATATCTTTTCTCTCTCTGTATTGATTGAAAGCTTTGTTGGATATAGTATTCTGTACTGGCATCCGTGATCTCTTATTGTCTGTATAACACCTGACCAGGACCTTCTGGCTTTCATTGTTTCCATCAAGAAGTCAGCTGTAATTCTGATAGGTCTGCCTTTATATGTTACTTGGCCTTTTTCTTTAATATTTTCTTTATTCTGTATGTTTAGTGTTTTGATTATTATGTGACAAGGGTACTTCCTTTTTTGGTAAGGTCTATTTGGTGTTCTGTAAGCTTCTTTTTAAAATTTATTTATTTTTTTATTTATTTGCATACCTAATCTCCCTCCACCCCCACCCCCGTCCTTTTCTTCCCCTTTCCCCACCCTTTTCCCATCCTCTCCTTAGAGGTTAAGGCCTCCCCTGGGAAGTTCCCTGTATTTTTGTTGGCATATCCTTCTTTAGGCTGGGAAGGTTTTCTCCTATGATTTTGCTGGGTATATTTTTTGTACCTTTGAGCTGGACTTCTCCTATTCTTCTTCTATCCCTATTATTCTTAGGTTTAGTTTTTTCATGGTATCCCAGATATCCTGGATGTTTTGTGTTAGGAATTTATTGGATTTAACTTTCTTTGATGAATCTATTTCCTCTCTCGTATTTTTATGCCTGAGATTCTCTCTTCCATCTCTTGTATTCTGTCGTTTATGCTTGCATCTGTAGTTCCTGATTATTTACTGAGATTTTTCTTTTCCAGATTGCTCTTGGTTTGTTTTTTTATTGCCTCTATTTCAGTTTTCGAGTCTTGAACCATTTCTTTCACCTGTTTGATTGCTTTTTCTTGGTCTTGATTTCTTTAAATTTGTTGATTTCTTCCAATATTTTGGTTGTCTTTTTGTAGACCAGGCTGGCCTCGAACTCTAGGTGCCTGTGGGCCTAAGACTCAGGTGATTATTCCCCCTGGCATTGGTGAGGCTGAGGCTCCACTGGTCAGATAGTTTCTGGAGGCCACTGCTGTTGTCACGCCTGCTGCGTTGCTGCTCACGCTTCCCCTCCCAGTGGCCTGGCCCAGCCTGCCCACCATGCTACTGCTCACTTTTCTGTTTTCTTCTTAAAGATTTATTTATATATTATAAATTTTAAAATTATAAATTATAAATATAATATTTATTTTATATGCATTGGTATTTTACCTGCATGTATGTCTGTGAGGATGTCAGATCCTCTGGAACTGGAGTTACAGATAGTTGCAAGCTGCCATATTGGTGCTAGGAATTGAACCCGGCTCCTGGAAGAGAGCTTTTAACCAGTGAGCTCTCTTGCCAGCCCTGATATTTGATACTAGTAAGCCAGAGTTGTAGGGTATTGCTTTCTCCTGAAAATGATGATGCTTTTTAACCTGCTAATTTTGGAAATTCGTGTGATATCTTCTAAAGGGAAGTTGGATAACCTCTCATAGAAGTACATGTGTATGAGCCGGGCATGGTGGCACGCCTTTAATCCTAGCACTGGGGAGGCAGAGACAGTCAAATCTCTTTGAGGTTAAGGCCAGCCTGGTCTACAGAGCGAGTGCCAGGACTGGTTCCAAAGCTACACAGAGAACCCCTGTCTCAATAAGCCATAAACAAACAAACAAACAAACAAACAAAAGAAATACATGTGTATGGGTACATTCTGTGTATTTTTTTATTTGTTAGAGTTCGTTTGGAATAATGAAACATACTTGTGTGTTGCCTGTCTACTTTATAGGTTATAATAAAGGACAGTAGTCTTGTGTTGACACCATCCCACATTAAAGCCTACATGTTGATGACTCTTCAGGGGTTAGAATATTTACATCAGCATTGGATTCTACACAGGGTAAGATTTTAAGTAATGCTCCATCCGTCCATCCCTCCACCCATGAGAGGTCTTGATTTTTTTTTTTTTTTT
>NW_004949109.1:394666-410216 GCF_000317375.1 Microtus ochrogaster | reverse complement strand
CTCTGTAGACCAGGCTGGTCTCGAACTCACAGAGATCCGCCTGTCTCTGCCTCCCGAGTGCTGGGATTAAAGGCGTGCGCCACCATCGCCCGGCCGAGAGGTCTTGATTTGTATTCAAGGATGGCCTGGGGTTTTTCATGTAGCCCAGGTTGGCCTCAAATTCTTGATTCTTCTGATTTCAACTCCTCATTGCTGGGCTTGCAGGTGTGTTTTACTACACCTGACTTTTAATGTTGCTGCTTAAGTTTAATTAAACTTTTTGTCATTGGTTAGTTGAGGTTTTTATTTATGTATTTTGAATGCATGTGTTTATGTGTGTGAAGGAGGGTGTGTGTCAGTTCTCGCCAGCCACTCTGGATTCTGAGAATAAAATTTAGATCCTGCTGAACCACATTGCCAGCTCAGTTGGTGGTTTTTGTTTTGAAGATGGGGTCTTCCCCTTTAGCCAAAAGTCTTAGTTAGGGTTTCTGTTGTTGTGAAAAGACACCATGACCACAGCAACTGTTAGAAGGAAACCTTTTTTCAGGGCAGGGTTTCTCTGTAGCTTTGTATACCAGGCTAGCCTCGAACTCACAGAGATCCCACCTGCCTCTGCCTCCAGAGTGCTGGGATTAAAGGCTTGCGCTAGGACCGCCAGACTATAAGGGAAAACATTTAATTGAAGGTGGTTCACTTACAGTTTCAGAGGTTCAGACCATTATCATCATGGCAGGTAACATGGCAGTGTACAGAATGACATGGCGCTGGCTAATTCTTGATCAGAAGACAACAGGAATTGGTCTGTGTGTTACATTGAGGGAATTGTGAACGAAAGAGACCTCAGAGCCCACACCACAATGACATACTTCCTCCAGCAAAGCCACATCTTCACCAAAGCCAGACCTCCTAGTAGTGCCACTCCCTTTGGGGGCCAGTTACATTCAAACTACCACCTCCGGGCTGCCTGTGTATTCATTATCCTTTGTCTTCACCTTCCTAAGGGCTGGGACTACAGTCTGTGCCAGTATGCCTAGTTTTCTTGTTTTAAAGTTAAGCTAACAGGAGCTGAGGCCATAGCTTAGTTAGTAAACTACATGCCTAACATATATGAAGTCCTGTATTCCAATCTTCAACATCACATTTGCACCATACACTGCAGTCTAGCACTTGGGAGTAGAGGTAGAAGCATCAGAAAGTCAAGTTTGCCCTTTTTCACTACCTAGTGAATTCAAAGCCAGCCTGGGCTACATAAGACTCTGAATCAAATAAATTAATACATAAGGTATGTAGTTAGGTAAGCTAGCTAAATGTATCATTATGCTGTTTTCCTCGAATCCTGCATAATTTTGCCTTGGCTATATAAGACTGTCTCAAATAAATAAATAGGCTAGCTAAATGTATCATTGTTATTTTCCTCTAATCCTACTTGATTTTGTTTGATACAGGATTTGAAACCAAACAACTTGTTGTTGGATGAGAATGGAGTTCTGAAACTGGCAGATTTTGGCCTGGCCAAGTCATTTGGGAGTCCCAATAGGGCTTACACGCATCAGGTTGTGACCAGGTGAGAACGCCTTAAGAAATTGAGAGTTTAGGTGTTAGGCTAGTCATCACAACTGAGCATCAGCTAACTTCTCTGAAATACCTTTGCAGAACTTGGGAGTGAGTCCCTGTTGGTGTCGTCTGAAATCCAGCCCTTCTTATATTAAGTCTAATTTGCCACAGTAAAAACACACAGCTCTTTCAGACAGAATCTAATTAACTCAGTCTTCAGATATATTTTTGATGAGATAGTGATTAACTTAACTATACCTTGAATCTCCGAATAACTCTTTTCACTCAGAAAAATTCTAAGTGGGGCATGGTGTCAAGCTCCTTTAATTTCAACATTGGGAGGCGGAGACAGGTGAGGTGGAACCAAAATAATAATAATAATAATAATAATAATAATAATAATAATAATAATAATAAAGAGTTAGGGGGTCAGACATGGTGTCTCACTTGAAATCCCAACACTTCTGAATGCAGAGGCAGGAAGATCAAAACGTCTAGGTATGGGCTAGAGAGGAGTTCTCTCCAGTTAAGAGCACTGCTATTCTTCCAGAGGTCCTGAGTTCCATTCCCAGCAACCACAGGGTTTCTCAACAACTTTCTATAGTGGGATCTGATGGCGCTCTTCTGGCATAAAGTTATACATACAGATATATAAAATAGTCAATAAATTTTAATTCAGGGTTTGCCTTAATTAGTGATCTTGAGACCGGACTAGACTGCTTAAGATCCTGTTTTCAAAAAAATAAAAAACAAGAAATTTAAGAAAGAATGAGACAAGGATTTGATGCATTTGGATTTTAGAAAAGTTATATGTTAGCATATTAATGGGAAAAGTGTAGTAGAAAATAAATTTTGGATAGAATTTCAGGAATAGTATTCTTGAGACCTGGCAAGGCAGGGTGCTTCAGGACTCATGGTGAGTGGTTTGTTCTAAAAATATGCAAGGATAGTTTATCTTTTAACAATTCGCTTTAGCTGGACAGTGGTGGTGCACGCCTTTAACCCCAGCACTCTGAGACAGGTAGATCTCTGTGAGTTTGAGGCCAGCCTGGTCTACATTACTGAGTTCCAGGACATCAGAGCTTCTTAGTGAGACCCTGTCCAAAAAGAACATTAGCCTTAGTAGTTGGATTCTCGTATGATATTTTTTCATTCTTTCCTAGATGGTACCGGGCCCCTGAATTACTGTTTGGAGCTAGGATGTATGGTGTGGGTGTGGACATGTGGGCTGTTGGCTGTATATTAGCAGAATTGCTTCTAAGGGTAAGTCCTAAATTCATGTACACGCTTAAGTACGGTTGATAAAATTCTCATAATTTTTTAGGAATTATCTTTTCATCATAATCCTACAACAAGAAATTGATAAGCAAAGTCAGTTTGTTAAAAGTTAGTTTCAACAGTTACTATAGTCCTAGGATGTAGGAGAGTGAGGCAGGAGGATCAAAGTGAGCCCAAGACTAGATTGAGTTGCATGGTAAAATTCTGTCTCACAAAACAAAGCCTCAGCGACTTGGGAGAAATCATGGTCATTTTCACATTGCTATGACAAAATACCTGACAAATCACATTAAGGAAGGGTGGCTTTGTTTAGGTTCACAGCCTTAGAGTATAGTCCATCATGGCAGAGAAGTCATGGCAACGGAAGAGAGGTAAATGCTCGTATCTACTCCCTTTTATTTAATCCTGGATCCCTGACCCTGACCTCTTTAATGAACACAATTTACAAATGTAAGCATCGTAGCTGGGTTGGGACAGTATCATGGCAGTCTGGAGCCAAGGACTAACAACAGAATCATCATAAATACGCAGTTAACAGCCCTGCTCCAGGGAAAGGTTTCCCCATTGCAAATGTAACAACTCTGCTCTGGCTGAGAAAGGTAGGGTTTCCCATGGAAGTTGTTAACAGCTCTGCTCCACTAGGGGAAAGTTT
Organism: Microtus ochrogaster; assembly: GCF_000317375.1. NCBI lineage: Eukaryota > Metazoa > Chordata > Mammalia > Rodentia > Cricetidae > Microtus > Microtus ochrogaster. The sequence continues at coordinate 406,753 of NW_004949109.1, read as the reverse complement.
CCCCAGTACGTTCCACTTCACACAACCACAACCAAAAACCAAAAAGAAAAGAAAAATGAAGACAAACCTCTAAGCATAAGGGAATTTCTTTTTTTTTTTTAAATATTTATTTATTATGTATACAATATTCTTTCTGTGTGTATGCCTAAAGGCCAGAAGAGGGCACCAGACCTCATTACAGATGGTTGTGAGCCACCATGTGGTTGCTGGGAATTGAACTCAGGACCTTTGGAAGAGCAGGCAATGCTCTTAACCGCTGAGCCATCTCTCCAGCCCCCAAGGGAATTTCTTGTAGGGTGAAAAGGGCCAAGGAAAGAAAACACCCTGACTTGGCCCCAGGACCAGGGCTTGAAATCCCACCAATCCCAAGCCACTCTGGGAAGCCTCCCCAAACTAAGAAACCCCATATAAGCTCTGAACTCTGTTCAGTTTGCTGCTGTTTCTTACCCTAGAGGCTGTCACCCTCCTGGATTCTGCCTTCCCAGTGAATCTCTTGAGTGAGGTTTTTGGTTTTTTGAGACAGGGTTTCTCTGTGTTACAGTCCTGGCTGTCCTGGAACTAGCTCTGTAGACCAGGCTGGCCTCAAACTCACAGAGATCCACCTGCCTCTGCCTCCTGAGTGCTGGGATTAAAGGTGCGCACCACTACCGCCTGACTAAGGTTTGTTTTCTTGGTGATTGTACATTCCACCAGGCTGACAAGATTAACCATTACAGAGGCTGGTAAAATGACTCAGTTGATAAAATGTTTTCTGCACAAGCTTGAGACATTTCTGAATTCTTCCTACTAGAGCTTCTACAAACTCCAGACCCGTTAGAAAACAAATTGTTGATTGGGGGGGGGTGGGGTGAGAAGGTACAGAATCAATGGCATAGACAGCAGGAGTCAGGTAAAACAAAAAGCAGACTTGTTTATTCAGCAATGGGGAGAGCTTTATATACCCTCCTCCCCACACCCAGACTGCATTCGACCCAGTGATATTGCATGGTCACTCCCCCTCATTGGCTAGGCACGATCAGGACCTCTGACAGCACCTGTTGCTAGGCCCTCAGGTAGACTCCAGGTGGGCTCATCTCTCAACCTGGTAGGCCTTATCTTCCTACAAGTCACACATTAATTTGTTCAGGAACATTTAAAAATAGAAAATGTAATGGCTTACGCACCTGGGAGGCTGAGGCAGGAAAAATTACCTTGAGTTTGAAGTTGGCCTGTGTTACAGAGTGAGACTGTTCCACCCAGTCCCTCACTCACCACTGTAGAGGGATGGCGACAGTGAAAAGTTGGCTAATAAGTACTTGAACTAATCCTAAGAGTATCAGATGTAGGAGCCTAGGCAGTTTGGATGCTCACCCTACTAAACCTGAATGGAGGTGGGTGGTCCTTGGACTTCCCACAGGTCAGGGAACCCTGATTGCTCTTCGAGCAGATGAGGGAGGGAGACTTGATCGGGGGAGGGGGAGGGAAATGGGAGGCGGTGGCGGGGAGGAGGCAGAAATCCTTAATAAATAAATAAAATTTAAAAAAAAAAAGAGTATCAGATGTAAGCAACAGTCACTATTGCCCACCACTGAAATCATCCAGGGAAGAATTCCAGGGCTTGACTCTAGACACTGCTCAAAGGCATGGCCGAGGATTAGATGGCTGCAAAGTTGCTTTGAGTCTCTTCTGGTAACTTCAAAACTCAGCTTTTTGGGCGCTAGACTGATGACTCGGCACTGAAGAGGCCCCGAGATCCAGCACCTGGTTCACGGTAGCTCTCCATTTGATACCCTCGTCTACCCTCTGAGGGTGCTAGGCATGAATGTGGTACACAGATGTACATGCAAGCATTTGTTTATAATAGGAAATAATAAAATTTAAAAATCTGCTGTGTGGAGTGTGTTGGAAATCTGCTCTAGGGCGCCAAGGGAAGCGCTTCAAACTGTGTGTAGTACATGATGCGAAATTGCCAAAGAATCAATAAAGAATTGATGTATGTACCTGCTAGAAACTGCCCAGATTTGCTTTTTACAGAGAGGGCAGAAGGTGAGTTTGGAGCTGAAAAGCAATAAACCGATAATGGAAGTCAGTGCTTTTAACAGCTGTTAGCTCTTTCCAACCCTATTGACGTGTTTAATTGTTGCAGAGTTTGGCTTTTTGGTTTGGTTTTGTTGTTGTTACTGTTGTTTGTTTGTTTGTTTTAAATTTATTTATTGATGTATTTTATTTTATATGAGTGCTCTATTATGACAGAAGAGGGCATCAGATCCCCTTACAGATGGTTGGGAGCTACCATATGGTTGCTGGGAATTGAACTCAGGACCTCTGGAAGAGCAGCCAGTGCTCTTAACTACCCACTGGGCCATCTCTCCAGCCCTAAGTTTAATTTTTTTATTACAACATTTTATAGCATTTTTCATGTAATCATTCTCAATAACAGCCTTGAAATGTCTATTTCTTACTTTTAGGTTCCTTTTTTACCTGGAGATTCAGACCTTGATCAGCTAACAAGAATATTTGAAACCTTGGGTACACCAACTGAAGAGCAGTGGCCGGTAAGCCGTTCTGTGTTCTCTGAAGGTGGTCATGCTCTGCAAGGTGTGTTTGCTGTGTAGGTGTGCAGCTACATAGCTAGTGCTAAAGTGCCAAAGGACCAAGGCCTTCTCCATGCTGGATAAGTACTCTGTCACTGAACTAATTTACAAAGTATCCTCATAGATGGCCATGGTGGCATTTAATTATAATCAAGAGCTGTGGTGATGTTTTGTTTATGACCTAACAAATAAAGCTAAGCCACTAGTTAGCCATAGGGGCTAGGCAGTGGTGGCACACACATTTAATCCTAGCACTTGGTTGACACAGGCAGACAGATCCCTCTTTTTTCTTATGTTTTGCTTTTTTGTTTTGTTTCTTTGTTTCATTTCTGTCTCTAAATGCTTTACTTAAGTTTGAACTATAAATTTTCTTTCAGGACATGTGTAGTCTTCCAGATTATGTGACTTTTAAGAGTTTCCCTGGGATCCCACTGCAACACATCTTCATTGCAGCAGGAGACGACTTGCTCGATCTCATCCAAGGCTTGTTCCTGTTTAATCCGTGTGCTAGAATCACAGCTTCACAGGTACTTATATTAGGAAACTAAGGATCATCTTGGCAGCATTAGTAAAACAAAATTCAAATGTCTAAGATTTTCTAATAACCTTTAAATATCAGGAAGATTTATATCGCGTTGGGGGGGGGTATGTATTTGTGTCCTTTCCCCAAGTTATAAACACTGTCCAGGCTGATATTAAATTTTACATGTAAGAATTTATGCTTGCCTAAGGTGTGTATATGTGTTTACTCAAACCTGCTGTATTTCAGATGAGCATATTTTTTTGTTTGTTTGTTTTCGAAACGGTGTCTCTGTGTAGCTCTGACTATCCTAGAACTAGTTCTGTAGACCAGGCTGACCCGAACTCACAGAGATCTGCCTTCCTCTGCCTCCTGAGTGTTGGGATTAAAGATGTGTGCCACTACTGCCCACCAACTTTTTTGTTTTGAAAGAGAAGAATAAGAAGATGGGTGGATCCAGAGGAACTGGGAGGAGTTGGGAAAGGGGAAAGAAAATGATCAAAATACATTATACTGGGGGCTGGAGAGATGGCTCAGCGGTTAAGAGCATTGCCTGCTCTTCCAAAGGTCCTGAGTTCAATTCCCAGCAACCACATGGTGGCTCACAGCCATCTGTAATGAGGTCTGATGCCCTCTTCTGGCCTGTAGGAATATACGCAGACAGAATATTGTATACATAATAAATAAATAAATAAATATTTGAAAAAAAATGCATTATACTCTTAGAAAAGTCCGGATCTCGCCTCAGCCTCCCGACTACAGGCATGTGGACTACAGGCATGTGGCACCATGCTTTGACTCTGGGAGACATATCCAGAGTGATTAAACTACAGTGGCTGTTGGATAGTCCTAGTATATTATAAATAGGCATTAACTGACAAACTTGTCATTTGAGAGGAAACTACTTTTATAACGTTTGTAAATGCTGCAATATTATAGTCTAGTGGCTAATAGAAACCTTGAATAAATCTAAGTGAATTTTCACCCATTTGCTGTGGATTATTGTATTTGTAGTTCATTGGTTCCAGTACAGTCTGTGCTGTTGTTAGAAATATGAGAAGGGAGTGAGCCCTCCTCCTGCAGTAACAGCACCAGCCAGTTGTAGGATGCTGGATGTTTATCTGTAGTAGTTATAACTACATTCTTGATACTGATTCTTTGTTTTGGTACATGGGGTATTACATACTATTTTTAATGCTATCATCAATTTGGGGCTATATTTTCCTACATGCAGTACAAACATTAAAGCATTACTTTCGAGCTGGGCATGGTGCTGCATGCCTGCCACCCAACACTCAGAACAAGCAGGAGTGCTACAAGTGGGCGGCCAGCCTGGGCTAACGCCAGGTTTCACACCAGCCAGTGCTTCGCAGTTAGGCTTCGTCTAAAATAAAACAAGAGATGGACCTTACATTGGGTTTATTTTCTTTGAAAAGGCATTGAAGACTAAGTATTTCAGTAATCGTCCAGGGCCAACACCTGGATGCCAGCTTCCAAGACCAAACTGTCCAGCGGAAGCCCTAAAGGAACAGCCAAATCCAGCCATGGCAACGAAACGAAAAAGAACAGATGCCTTAGAACAAGGTAAAGATCCTCATTAGTAACCAACAAACAAACAAATGAAAGAAATGACATCAGAAAGCACTAAATAGCTCGTGTATAGCTAGTGACTGGAAGCCACTTAAGAAAATGGAGCCGTGTGCTGTTTAAACCCTCAACTGAGGATCCTTCAGGTCCTTTTGAGTAGACCTCAGTTGTGAGAAGCTCTCCTTCTTACCCTCACCGCTCCCCTCATAATAAGCTTTTGTGTGGCTGTCTGTGACTCTGCCATCTGTGGAGACCGAAGAGGCTTCAGATGCCAGAGCTGGCATTGCAGGTAGTGTACATGCACACTCCAGGGACCAAGTCTGGGCTCCCCGCTCTGGACGACCGCGCCAACTTTCTAGCCCTGGCACACACACCCATTGTGCCCCCCCTTTTGTATTTTTGTTTTGTTTTGCTTTTTTTTTGATTGTTTGGCACGAAGCCTCTCACTATGTATCTCTGACTGGTTTGCACTGTGTAGACCAGGCTGGCCTTATATTTACAAGATCCACCTCCCTCTGCCTCTTGAGTGCTAGGACTAAATGTATCTTCAGCATACCCAGCTTTTTCTTTTTTTCTTTTTTCTTTTTCTTTTTTTGATGGGGTATGTGTGTGTCTGTGTCTCTGTCCCAGATCTCTGTAGTAGAGAGTTTGGCCTCAAACTCACAGAGATCTGCCTGCCTCTGCTTTCCAAGTGCTGGGATAAAAGGCTTATGCCACCAATGCCCGGATAATTTTTGTTTTTGACTTTGTTATTTTTTTTAATTTAATTTATTTTTATGCATATGGGTATTTTATTTGCATGTATGTCTCTGCACCACATGTGTGCAGTACCTGTGAAGAACAGAAGAGGGCATCGGATCCCTGGAACTGGCAGTACAGGCGGCTTTGGCTGCTGTGTGGCTGTTGGCAGTTGGACCCAGGTTCTCTGAGAGCAGTGAGTGCTCTTAAGGGCTGAGCCAGTTCTCCAGCCTTTGTCCTGCAGTTCCTAAGTGTACTGTGTTAATGTTTAACAGGTGCTGTCAGTCAGCTAACGGCATTGGAATGCAGTGCCTGAATAACCTTTTTGTTTTCCTTTCAGGAATATTGCCCAAGAAGCTAATTTTTTAGTTACAGCCAACAATGGACAGTGTTTCACTGCTGAAAGAAATAATCCAAAAGGCAAATAATAGAAAAAAAATAGGGAACATTAAATGCTGTAGAAGAGAACTTGTAAATATTCTACACATGTAAAAATATGTAAAAGTATGGTTATTTTTATTAAATGTATTTTAAAATAAAATATTTGTGATTTATGATTAACATACAGAAATAAGTCTAGTTCTCTGAAATGTAATTCATAGTGCTTTAGGAGATCCTTAATATATAATGCTGGTTGTTCTGCAGCTCTGGATGATATACCACCTCAAGTTCATTAGTAGTAGTATTTAAAACAGAAAAATACTGTTAACAGCCGGGCAGTGGTGGCTCACGCCTGTAATCCCTGCACTCGGGAGGCAGAGGCAGGCGGATCTCTGTGAGTTCGAGGCCAGCCTGGTCTACAAAGGGAGTTCCAGGACAGGCTCCAAAGATACAGAGAAACCCTGTCTCGAAAAACAAACAAACAAAAAAATACTGTTAACAGTTTTGTTGGTACTAACCACTACCCAGACTAAGTAGACCTGAGAAGATAAAACTGACACTTCCCTTAATACTCTTCCACTTGGAATTCACTGTGATCCTCCTGCCTCAGCTCTTAAATTGTTTTGGTTATTCTGGCATGACCAGCCTTCTTAATACTTTCTATTCCATTCCTTTTTACTGTCCCCAAGGAAACAGCTTTGGGGAAATTTGTGTTTATCATTCCATGGTTTTATCTTGTTCCCTTCAGAGAACTCTGTCTCCCCTGTTAGCTTTGATCCTAGCGGGTGAAGGGGGTAGATCTCAGAGTTTCAGGCTAGCCTGGTCTGCATACTGAGTTCCAGGTCAGCAAGGGCTACATATAACATTCTCAAATAACAACCTTCCTTTCCATATTAATGGATATGAATCTAGTTACCATATAATAATGTATTGTAAATAATGCTATTTACCTGTGCTTTGTTTACAGACTGTTATTTTTCTATTGCTGATAAAATTTATCCTAAAAATAACATGAATGATGAAGCATAGTGGCTTATCCCTTAAATCTCAGGAGGCAGAGGCAGGTGGATCTCTGAGTTCAAGGCTGGCTGGTCAATAGAGTGAGTTTAGTTAGGGGTAGCTTAGTGTAGAGAGTTTTCCCAGCATATATGAGCCCCTGATTTCAGTTCCTGGCACTGTTAAAATAAATGACACAAATCTATGGGTAATAGTTCCTAGGTGAGATAACTAGCTAGCATGCTTCAAGTTCCTTAAGAATTTCAACAAGGCTAAAACAAGTGTTGGGCACTTTAGCTTTTATTTTTCTAAGTTACTATGTGCATGGTACTTTGTCTACATGTATGTCTATGTAATATGTGCATTCCTGGTGCCTCTGGAGGCCAGAAAATAGCATTAGATTTCCTGGAGCTGGACTGTGTATAGTTGTAAGCCACCATGAGGGTGCTGGAAATCAAACACAGGTCCTCTAGAAGAGCAAGCAGCCAGTGCCGAATTACTGAGTCATTTCTCCAGCCCCATACGAACTTCACGTATGGAAGGTTTGGGAGAGCAAAGCTTCACTCTTGTTCTGCATTTTCCTTGAGTCCCCTTGGGGGTTCAAAAAATAAGACTGATATGCCAGGCAGTGGTGGCACATGCCTTTAATCCCAGCACTCAGGAGGCAGAAGCAGGCAGATCTCTGTGAGGTCATTTTCAATCTGGTCTACAGAGAGAGTTCTAGGACAGATTCCAAAGCTTCAGAGAAACCCTGTCTCAAAATCAAAACAAAAATAAATAGATTGATATAAACTTCATAGAAGAACTGTACAAATTTATTATTTAATGTAAGTATACACAGGGACTAAATTTGGCTGCTCATAAGTGTTTGGCACAAGAGCCTCCCAAAGACATAGAGAACAAGTCAGGATTCGGCTTCATATCTGGGTGTGGTGGGCAGAGGCAGGTAGGTCTCCCTGGTTTCCTGATGTACATAGTGAGTTCTCAGTCAGCCTCAGGTCATCATGAGACCCTGTCTCAGAGATGACAGAGTCTGCTACTTATATCAGAAAAGAGTAGTAAAGAAAAAGTGCTAAGTCAGAATGGCTTAGTCCAGAGTAGTTAGCCTGAAAGGGAATTGGCCAGGAAAATAAGGATTAACAGGGCTAGTTATACAAATTCATGAGCTTTTTCATCCTTGATGCTGAAGATGCATCTTTTCATGGGAGAATTTCATCTCTTGCTTTTATTTACTTATTTTTTAATCTTATGTGGATGGGTGCTTTGCTTGTTTGTGTATCTCTTGGAACTGGTGTTAACATAGTTGATTTTTCTCATGGGCTGCTGTTGATAAAATTCCTTCTGTTGAGATAGAAACAATGCCTACCACCTCTTACCGTCCACAGACAGCCCAGAGTAAGGTTCCATAGAGTTCCCTCTGGGAGCCATTGAGCTTAGTAGGCTTACTCACAGAGCAGTGGGGGAGCCACAGCAGAAAGCCTGCACCCAACATGGATGTGACTCCCTGTGGCCGCATAAATGAGGACCCTCCCATATGCCCCAAGACCTATGTTATGTGCAGTTAGGGCAGAATCATGAGTGACTTCTAGGAACTGGTAGCTGCATACTCACTTGAAGGTCACATGACCCTCCCCAACCCCCCTTCTTCCAAGAGGGAAGGTGTACAGTCAAGCCCAGCTAGACTTGTGAAGATGTCGGCAGAGCCAGGCGGTGGTGGCGCACGCCTTTAATCCCAGCACTCGGGAGGCAGAGGCAGGCGGATCTCTGTGAGTTCGAGACCAGCCTGGTCTACAGAGCTAGTTCCAGGACAGGCTCCAAAGCCACAGAGAAACCCTGTCTCGAAAAAATAATAAAAGAAGGGGTGGGAGGCTGGGCTCAGGATAGGCAAGCTTGCTGGAGTCAAGTTCCCAACCCTGACACAGGGCATCTCTGTTACTTTTCACTCTAGCTCCAGGGAATCTGCTGCCCTCTTCTGGCCTCCTGTGGATCTGCACTCACATGCCCCACATGAAAATAAACTTTTTTATTTTTGAGGCAAGGTTTCACTATGTAATCAGGGCCTACCTGGCCCTTAACATGGTATTAGAGACCTGCCTACCTCTGTCTTCAGAGTTCTGGGATTAAAGGTGTACACCACCATGCCTGGCCCAAAATAAATATTTATTTATTTATTTTTTGTTTTTTTGAGACAGGGTTTCTCTGTGGCTTTGGAGCCTGTCCTGGAACTAGCTCTGTAGACCAGGCTGGTCTCGAACTCACAGAGATCCGCCTGCCTCTGCCTCCCGAGTGCTGGGATTAGAGGCGTGCGCCACCACCGCCCGGCTCAAAATAAATCTTTAAAAGAAAAAAAAAAAGAGTTCCTGACTTGTTACCTGTATAAAGATAAATTTACATATGACTTTAATTTTATTTTTAAATCTTTTCATGCCAGTACCAGGAGCACATGTGCAATTTATCTAATGTGCATACTTATTTATGAGGTCATAAAAATGTATGCATTTCTGTTAATGTTGACATTGTCCTGTTTCTGTGTAGTTGATAATTTGTTGCATCCACACCAGACATAATTATGCCTTCAAAGAGTTTGGAAGAAAAAAGTGATTTTTTTAAAAAATCCCTTTAGCACTTCTCTTCCTATGGTTGAATTTCACAGCATGTCTTGCACGTATTGATCATATCATTATCCCTTTTATAGCCTTTCAGACACCAAGTTGTCCAATCCATGAAGTATATTTTATCAAAGACTGAAAATAGCAGAAACAAGGTCAGAATAGTTTAGCTTCCAAAGCACTGAGTTGGTTGACAGCTACAACAAAAATGTAAATCTATCCTTAGTGAAGCGTGGGCGGTTGATGGCAGTGGAGCACACAGCTAAATCTGAGATAATAGTGCCAAAGGAACCTTAAAATGTGTCTTATCAGATTTTGTATTGTACACTTTCAGGTATGGTTGGCCTGTGTTGCCCAGGCTGCCTTAGAACTCATGATCCTCCTGGCTGTTTCCTAGGAGCTGGGATTACAGGTGCAGCCACCATGCCCAGCTTCTTCCCTGCTGGGTTTAGGGGGCTGCTCTGTGCAGGTATGTGGTCCTTTGTATCGTTATACTAAGCCAGTGTTTTTAATTTTTTTGTTAAACTTACGTATGTGTGCATATTCACGCATGCATACATGCTCCAGAACATGTGTGGTGGCCAGAAGACAGCTTGCAGGCGTTGGTTCTTTCACTATGTAGGTCAGAGGGACCAAACTCAGCTCGTCATGCTTGACAGCAAGCGCCGTCACCAGCTGAGCCATCCCACTGCAGACTTAGGTTTTAATGCCTTTTGGTTTGAAACAGGGGCTCTACAATATGTAGCCCAAAGTGGCCTCAAACTCTGCCTCCCAAGTGGGATTACAGGCATGCGCTACCACGCCAGGCTACTAATGGGCTTCTGTATTGCTTAGAGCCTTGATAACCATTTAAGATACCTGTGCTAGCCTTAACACACCTGCAAGCACTCCTGCCTGTATGCAGGGTAAGATCCTAGCTGGATCAGATACAAGCTTTGCAGATTTTTAACCTTTAAAAAAAAAAACAAACTTATAAAACATATATGCCTTTTTGTTTATAATTATTTTTCCTTCATTTGTAGATTTTTTTCTAGCAGAGAAATGTAGAGGTTATACAGTGTTCCTGTTTCATGTGTGTGACTTTTCTGTGTTGTGCACTTGTGTTTGATGTGTTGGTACGAGTGTCTCCCTGAATACATGTCACCGCCCACTTGAGGAGCTGCTCTGTGAAGGCCGTAGGTGTGCTTCACTGTTCCCCACAGCCCCACAGATGGCGTGAATGTGCCTTACTGCTCTGTGCCTGCCGCCCTGGGCGGACAAGGATGTGACCTCATCCCATGTTTCCACTGTGCAAGCACTAGCCCGACCTTTGTGGGACCCGTTATTTAAATCCGAATTGACTGAGTGTGAAATAGTCACTCTCTGCTGAAGTAGACGTACATAAGTTAGTGAGCAAGACTGTTACCAAGTCCTTCTGAGTGGAGGTTTTCTTTTGTTTGTTTTGAGACACGCAGTGTAGTCCAGGCTGCTCTTGACAGTCTTCCCTCAGTCTCCTGAGTGCTGGGGTCATAGACATTAAGTCACCCCAGTTTTGTCATCCCTCAGTAGTTCCCTATCCATGATAGCACACTGCTGGGTCAGAATCATGTGATGACTGTACTTTCCCTTTACCTGTCTAACACGTCTGTCCGTGACTTCAGGTAAGATTACCGCGTCCACAGTCTAAATGGACCAGAAATGTCGTAGTCACTCTTAGACTCTATCATGAGATATGATGTCCACTGGGGAGCAGGCGGCTAAAGTATTCTCTTTAATATTCAGCGTTTCATAATGAAGAAGTCTGTTACATTTCGCTCGGCAGGACACATGGTGAGAAAAGCAGTTAGGGGATTTTGCCATTTTCCAGCTTGTACAGTCCAGCATCATTGGGCTGTGTTGTCTAATGGAGCCACTGCTGTGTGTGTGGCCTGTTGACCGCAGTGTGGATATATAGTATATAACTTAGTAACCTGAGAGTTGACCGCAGTGTGGGTATATAGTATATAACTTAGTAACCTGAGAGTTGACCGCAGTGTGGACATATAGTATAGAACTTAGTAACCTGAGAATTGAAGTGTTCATACCATTTTCCAGTGATTTCAATAACCTGATGTCCAACTCTTTTAAAATCACATGGCAGGCAGGTGGGCAGTGGTGGCACACACAGGAGGCAGAGGCAGCAGATCTCTGTGAGTTCCAGAACAGCCTGCTCTACAAAGTGAGTTCTAGGACACACGGCACACAGAGAAACCCTGTCTCATAAAAAAAAAAAAAGGACCAAAACATGACAGGCAGAAGCATAAATGTAGCCTTTATCATGGCTCAGGCCATCATGTCACTTCCAGGACAGAATGAGAGAGCTGCTGAGGTAAATGTCAGCTTTGGCTACAGAATGTCTCTACTGACCAAAAAACTGCACTGAAAGGAACTAGCGATTAGTATGAAAATAGCGTTAAAATCCCACCATAACGTTACTGAAGAGAACAAGACAATCATTTCAAAATTTGGAATGGTAGATAAAAATTTCTGAAAATGGCAGATAGGGGTTCTTTAACAGTTGGTCCTAAGTATTGTTTATTATATTGATATTTATCTGACCTAAGACCCATTTATTTATCCTAAATAAATACTAGTACTATTATGTTAGTAAAGGGTTTTTTAAATATCTTTATTTTATTATTTATGGGTTTGTTTGGTTTTTTTT
>NW_004949109.1:392693-394461 GCF_000317375.1 Microtus ochrogaster | reverse complement strand
CTGCCTTCTGAGTGCTGGGATGAGGTGCGCACCACCCTGCCCAGTTTCACTTATGTAGGGACAAGTATAAACCGCAGGGAAGTGTGGCGGTCAGAGGACAGCTCCTGGGAGTTGGGTCTCTCCTAACGCAAGTCGTGTTTACCCACTGAACCATGCCACCAGCTCTAGCTTTGGTTTTTGAGACAACTTTTATTGCTAGGTTGCATCCAGGCTTTCCTAATACTTGCAAGCTTGAAGCCTCTTGAGTGTTGGGTTTACAGAGATGTACCACTACACCCAACAGAAAAATTACTTCATCAGTCGGTAATTGTGTGTGTGTGTGTGTGTGTGTGTGTGTACACATGTATGTATGCATGTGCTCACCAGAAGTCAGCCTTGGGTTTTGTCCACCTTTTTTTTGAGGCAGGTCTCTTGCTGGAGTCTGGGGCTTTCCTATTAGGAGGAGCTGGCTAGCCTGGAAACCTCTGCATCTCCAGCGGTCAGGTGTGCTCCATCGCACCTGGCTTTTCCTGTGGCTGCTGAGGATCGGACTCAGCCTCATGCTAGCAAGGGAACACTGCACCGACTGAGCTATCTCCCCAGCTCTACAAATAACTGAATTTTTCCCAAGAATACTTGTCATTGATACTGTCAAAATATGAAAAAGCACTTTATAAATAAAATGTCAACATAGTACATAGAGTACAGTACTAATACATTTCTTATAGAACACGTGTTAAAGGTTTGAGTACTTGAGCTGCATCCTAAAACTAAAAGGGAGGGATGTGGTTAAACACATACATTTTTAATACATGTATTAAGATATCATAATGAACTTACTGCTTTGTAAATTACTATGCTAACATTTTTAAAATATTTAGAAAGCATACAACTTCTTAATATCAACATTATGTAATTCTTTTTGTGATTTTTGGCGGTATCTGTATCTCGCTGTATCTTGTCAGCCCTCAAATCACAGTATTTTTGCCTCAGGCTCCCAAGTGCTGGGATTTATTTATAAATTAGGATCCTCCATACTTTGGGTTCTCTTTCAAAGTCTTTGCAATGCTGAACATCAAACCTGAGGCCTTTATGGTTTTTCAAGACAGGGTTTCTCTGTGGAGCCTTGGCTGTCCTGGAACTTGCTCTATAGACCAGGTTGGACTCAGAGTTAGATTGCCTGCTTCTGCTTCCTGAGTGCTTGGATTGAAGGTGTGCACCACCGTGTGCTAAACCAAGGCCTTATGCACACTGACCAAGTGTCCTACCTCTGAGATACATTTCCAGCTCCAAACTTGATTTTTAACAGCTCTAATTCTGATTCCAGCTGGTTTATTTTTAAAATATATTTGATGGCAAAGAATGGGATCTTTTAAGAGTCCTTGAGCAGTCTGAATCTCTCTGGGGGTGGTGGACTAAACAAATACAACCCACAGGATCAGAAACATGGACATTTGAGTGTGCTGGGTCACACAAAACACAGCGTCCTGAAACTTCCTGCCAGGGGGCTGTGAATGGGGATTTCTGGTTCGTGGGAATTTTGTCCTTATTCTTCTTGGCGGCAATGTCTTTGTCTTCCAGCGTCCGAGCAAGCATGTAACTGACCTTTCTTTGATGAGCCAGTGCTTCTTCTTTGTCATTCAACTGTAAGCAGAAGTTAGAGATGTACCAGTTAGTGTATTAAGAAAAGGAGCGTTGCATTTTATCAGAAGACTGCATTCTAAATTTAGATTGGTCATATTTTAGGATAATCTTGAATCAAATGCTGTGGGATTTAAGTGAATTTTTT
>NW_004949109.1:388681-392478 GCF_000317375.1 Microtus ochrogaster | reverse complement strand
TCCCAGTGCTGGAATTACATGTGTTTTTTTTTTTTTTTTTTTTTTTTTTTTTTTTTGGTTTTTCGAGACAGGGTTTCTCTGTGGCTTTGGAGCCTGTCCTGGATCTAGCTCTATAGACCAGCCTGGTCTTGAACCCACAGAGATCCGCCTGCCTCTGCCTCCCGAGTGCTGGGATTAAAGGCGTGCGCCACCATCACCCGGCCAGGCTCCAATCTTGATGGATGAAATCATGCTTTTTATTTTAAACTTTCATTTATGCGTATGTTTGTATATGTGCCATGTGTGTGCAGGTGCCTAAGAAGGCCAGAAGAGGGCGTCAGGTCCTCCAAAACTGGATTTACAGGTTGTTGTGAGCCACTACTTGAGTGCTGGGAACGAAAGTAAATGCTCCTCTCCAGCCCCAGGGGCTGGAAGGGCAGCAGTGAGGGGCTCATTAAGTAGGGTACTCAATGTGCGCTTGCTTAATTGAGTCCAATCCTTGGAACTCACATAAAGGTGAAGAAGAGAGCCAATCTACACGTGCCATGGCATGCCGTGCTCACACATACATCATACATACAACAATGATAATAAAACTTTCTTTAAAAAAACCCAAGGGGGCTGGAGAGATAGCTCAGTGGTTAAGAGCATTGCCTGCTCTTCCAAAGGTCCTGAGTTCAATTCCCGGCAACCGCATGGTGGCTCACAACCATCTATAATGAGGTCTGCTGCCCTCTTCTGGTTTGCAGACACACACAGACAGAATATTGTATACTGTATACATAATAAATAAATAATTAATAAAAAAAACCCAAGGAATTAGTGTTACTTCTCTGTAACCCTGTAAGTTACCTAGAGATGGGGAAGATTGTATATCTGTGTGTAATCTCAACATGTACTGACTTGTGAAAAATATTTAAAGCTGTATCTGAATTGTTTTTTATGTATTCATATACAAATAAATGTCAGCAGAGTTAACGTGTGTCTGCTCTGAGCACTTGTGTCTTTGGTGTCTTTGTTTCACAGCCTTCTGTGGAAGGTGCCAGGACTGACGTCAGGTCGTGTTGGTGACAAAGGGTCTGGAACTCTTAACTGCTCATAACTCCAGGCCGCACAGAAATGCAGGGAGCTGAGCTGGCACACACACCCCATCAGCTGTCACAGAAGGGATCCTCACAGGAGTGGGGAGAACTGGCAGGGAGAGGTTGGGGCATGGTGCCCGGTGGAGAAAAGGGTTTAAGAAGCCTAGAATGGGAGCCCATGTCCCTATCTGACCCGCAGTCCCTAACCAAAACCAAGTGACAGTCTGGCACTAACCAAGTCTACTAGCATCTTAAGGACTTCTTGTGGGCTGTCTTGGTCTTCAGTCCTCTTCGAACTGTTTTCTGAAGGGAGCATCCCCAGCAGTCGCTGCCCTAAGGTCTTCTTTCTCCTTTGGGATGCATATCCTGGAATGGAGTGGGAGAGTCCAGCTGAGAAAATTACTCTCACTGATGTTAACTGCAGTAAAAGCCAAGGGTGATTAATTCCTGCAGCAATCCAGAAGTCATTCTCACAAAACCACAAGGACCAGTGTTGCTGGTTGCACAGCATGATGAGGGAATGTGGATTTCAGGTGTGGGTGGGTGGAGACCTGGAGAGGGAGGCATGTTGTTGGAAACTCAGGCCCCAGGTCATCACAGTCTTCTGGAGCAGCAGAAATCCAGATCTGTGTGGAAATACTGCAGAGGCCCGACAGGCGCAGGCTGCTGCAGCCCCATCCATGCGAACAGCCAGAAGGGCCTGCACGGGATCCTCGCTCGGCCTCTTAACCACTAAGCTTTAGATGCGTTCTCTGAGCTTCCTCCCCCCCCCATCCTCTGAATCGGGAGCACTGCCTTCCCATTTGCCATTGTCATTTCTCATGACCACAAACCCATAAAGTTTGCCATCTTCAGCATTTCATTCCGTACACAAGCTACGGGAGTTTGAGGGGAAATTCTGAAGCCAGGTGGTGCTTAGACAACAACTCACTGCCGTATTAAACTTGGTTAAAATGGTAGACTTTGTGGACATTTTATCATCATAGAGACATAACTGAAAACACCTCGTCCAGTATTAGTATACAATATAATTCTTGATACAATATCTTGATGTATCACCAAAAGACAAAATTTGTAGAAAATGCCAGGTGTGGTAGCACACACTTGTAATCCCAGCCCTGGGAGGCAGATAGACACACATGACACTCCATGACAAGCATATGGAGGTCAGAGGACAACTTTGGGGAGCCAGTTCTCCCATTGTATGGGTCCCAGGCTTAAACTCAAGCCTCGGCTGGATTGAGTTTCTGGTCCTCCTTCCTCTCCTCCTAATTGCTGGGGTTCCTGACATGTGCACCATGCCCAGCTAAATACATTTTCTTTTCTGTTGTTTTTGAGACAAGGTCTCACTAGGTATTCCTGATGAGCCTAAAATTTCTACACAGACCATGCCGGCGTGGAATTCTGTCTCCCCAGTGCCAGGATTACAGGTGTGCACCACCATGCCCAGCTAAACGCTATTTTCAGTGTTACTTTCCTCTTGGCATTTGAGTCTCTTGAGGTAGTACCTCCAGTCGTCTGCCTCAGCTTCTGAGCTCGGATTAGAAACCTGCACCACCATTCCCAGCTCATCAGAGCACTTGCATTAATTATGTCTCTTCCCACAAACCACAGGTCCTGCCTTAGTGAGGTAGAAGAGTACGAGAGCTCAGCAGAGGACCTGAGTTCAGTTCTCATTACAACCCCCTGTAACTCCAGCGCCGGGGAGTTCAGCACCCTCTTCTGGTCTTCCCAGGCTGTTGAGGAATATTTGTTTATGCAAAGATATGTTGCATTTGTTTAATTATATAAAGATGTGCTGCATTTGTTTCACCTTGCCTCCCTAAGGCACCTGATTGGTCTAATAAAAAGCTAATACTAGGCAGGACTGCAGGGTAGAGAGAGTAAGCAAGAGGAGGAATCTAGGCTTGACAGAGACAGGAAGAAAGAAAAGAGACACCAGGGGCCAGACAGACAGACACATAGGAAGCATGAAAGGTAGAAAGCCCATGGGCAAAACAGATGAATAGAAACTTGTTAAGTTAAAAGAGCTAGTGGGACAAGCCTAAGCTAAGGCCGAGCATTCAAAATAAAGTGTGTCTATTTGGGAGCTGATTTGGGGCCCAAAGAAAATTCTGACATGGTAGGTGCCAGCATGCACATGTGTGTGCATACACACACACACCTCTAAGTGTTGGAAAGAACTTATTCTATCTCCTTATGGTTTTATTAACTTCGAAGCTCATTTGTATATGTAATTGCTATTGTCCTTTTAGAATTTCTGCCTCTACCTCCTGATTGTAGCAGCACGGTTATGTGCTGCCATGCTTGGTGCTTCACAGGTGCTAATTTAAAACAAAGAAAATCATCATTGTGTGTTCGTGTGTGTGTACATGATGTGGGGGGGCATATGTGTCAGGCATGGCCTGCTTATGGAGGTCAGAGGGCAGCTATATGGAGTCAGTCAGCTTTCTCCTGAAATGTCCGGGATAAACGTTAGCATGAAATACTTAGACCTTGAAGAAGTCGTAGCGGAAAACTGACTGTTTGCTGTTATCTATGGAGCTGTTTTTCTGAAGGAGCTGTCCAGCCTTCGCATTACTTTGGTCACAAGACGGTGCTGGCACACCTGGGTATCTTGAATTACTGGGTGCTGTACACAATAAGGTGATGTGGGAATGATTTCTTATTAATAAAGAAACTGCCTAGGCCCATTTCATAGGCCAACCCTTAGGTAGGCGGAGAAAACAGAACAGG
>NW_004949109.1:365260-366495 GCF_000317375.1 Microtus ochrogaster | reverse complement strand
ACACAGGGTTTCCCCCTTTACCCTTATAAACTGCTATTTCCTATGGGCCACATTGTTGTGATTGGAGCAGCGGGGCTGCGTGTGTCTCCTCTCTATCCAGGGACAGTCCTTTGTCCCTCCAGGACAAATACCCCTGCCCCTTTTCCCTTGTCCCCTTCTCCCTCATCCCCAACTCCTTTATTACTGCATCCTACCCTATTCTAACACAGACCTCCCTGTCTCCTCTTAAAAGTTACACCTGCAAGGTCATTTTCTGATGTTTTTCTGCCTGTCAGAAAGCAACCAATTAACCTTTTCTTCTCTGCTTAATAAAGGATCTCTCATAAGGAAAAGAAAAATCTTGGTGTTGTTCTATTTGACAAAGGATCTCAAAGGATTCTCAGCAGGGCATAGCAGCACATGCCCTTAATCCCAGCACTTGGGAGGCAGAGATATGGCATCTGCAAGGAAGCAATGCCAATTGTAGTTTAGATAGGTTTAGAGAAGCCAGGTAGAGAAACGACTGGCATGCTTGAAGGGCGTGGGTGTGCTTATACAAGAGGACTTTAAAAGGCAAGAACCAGGGCCAGCAAGATGACTCAGCAGGTTAAGGAGCTTGCCACCAAGTCTGACCACCGGAGTTCAATCCCTGGAACCCACAAGATGGAAGGAGAGAGCCAACTCCAGCAAGCTCTTCTCTGATGTCTCCATGTGTGCTGTGCACAGGTGCCCACACAAACATAAACAAGAAAGAAAAGGGAGGGAGGGAGGGACAGTCAGAGAGAGAGACAGGGAAGGAGAGAATAAGAAAGGGGGCCTGTTGAAAACTAGGTGCCCAAGAGATGAAGGGAAGAAGGCGGAGGTCTGGAGGAATGGATGGGGGTGCAAGGCCCACTTCGTTGCAGGACATACCTCTAAAGTTTCATGAAGACGCTGCCTTAATTGTTCATTTGACAATTCTGAGTTAGAATCTATTGGAGGAAGAAATGAATAGTTTCTTTAGTTAAATACATGGCATTTAGCTGGCCATGGTGGCAGACTCCTTCAATCCCAGCGCTCGGGAGGCAGAGATAGGTGGATCTCTGTAAGCCTTAGGCCAGCCTGGTTTACATAGTGAATTCCAGAACAACCAGGGCTATATAGAGAAACCCTGTCTCAAATGCCCTGTCCCCACCCCTCTGCAAAATACAGAGCATCTGATTATAAATATCAAATATGTATTTTCTTTAAATTGCAAAATGCAAAAATTATTTTTT
>NW_004949109.1:361485-363309 GCF_000317375.1 Microtus ochrogaster | reverse complement strand
CCTCAGATGGAAAGGGACCTGGCAGGGGGGAGTCGAGGAACACCACAGAAGTAGAACAGCTTACAGCCCTGCTCTAGGGAAGGTTTCTCCAATGTAGCAGCTCTGCTCTGGGGGGGAGAGAGCTTCCCCAGCAAAGTTATTACAGTTCGGCTCTGCTCCCCCGGAGTAAAGCAACTTGGCCCTTTGGGCTGGAGAGATGGCTCAGCAGTTAAGAACGCTGGCTATACTTCCAGCGGTCCTGAGTTTAATTCCCATCAAACACGTGATAACTATCTACAGTGAGGTCTGGCGCCCTCTTCTGGCCTGCAGGCATACATGCAGACCAGAATACTGTATACATAATGGGCCCAGGGCAACCTAGCTATACACAATGGGGCCCAAGCAATGTGGGGGCCCTGGGTAGCCTGGCCACACGTGAGGCCCGGGATGCACAGCCTGCCACCACAGGCAACACTGGGTTCCAGGAAAAGCTGTAAATTGACACCACCCAGGGAGGGCCAAGACTAAAAGGAAGTACCTGACATTCTAACCATTAGATAAGATTAGATAAAACCAAGGGAAGTCCCTGAGCCCAGGACTCACCATTCACCTTTAGTAAAGATCCCGGAACTAACAGCAGCGAGTCAAGGTCCTGAATCCTGTAAATCTCCTCAACCGATCCTCTACTACGGTAAAAACCCTACCCCATTGGCCTTGGGATTCTCTGCTCTCAACCGCTACAAATCGGACAGACGGAGAGCCCAAGCCTCTGTGGTGGCTTTTTGGGGGACCCTAAGACCTGGGCGTAACACATAATAAATGAATAAATCTTTAAAATACAACTCCATTCTACTAGGTTTCCCCAGTGAAGTTGTTACAGCCCTGCTCCGCTCCTGCTCCACCAAAAAGTTGTTACTTTTCTCCTCCTCTCCATTCCGGCAAAGGAACCCAAACCTCATTTAAGAGATTTATCCGGAGGGAAGAATCCAGGAGAGCAGCTGCCTCTGCCAGGGTGGAAGAAGGGCAGCAGCAAATGAACAGGTGCTTCTTAGGGATGGCGTTTTCCAGGGAGATTTTCTGGGTGGGAACTGGTCAGGTTTCTCGCTCAGGGATTGCTTGGCTTTCTGCTTAGCCAGTGAGGAGGCAGATTTGGCTCTGGTTTTGGAGCCAAAGTATGTTTCTTTCACTGGCACTTTTTAGAGTTTTGGCTCTAATTTCAGGGCCAGGGCATATTTCTTTCACTGACTGTGATTCCAGGGCCAGAGTGTGTTTCTCTGGTTGGTCCTCTTCCCTCCTGATTTCCCTGCTGCTTTTGCTAAAGCTTATGGGGCCCTGCAGAGTCTCCCTCTTCCGCTGACCCGAGTAACTCAGAACACAAAGTATTCCCAGAACCTAGACCCGGGTATTGGGCACCTAGGGAACTGGGGTGGGGGTGGGGGCATAAGACTGCATAACAAAAGAAAAAGGCATTAAGTAGCCACCAGAGTCACACATGGATGACATCAAAACAGATTAGCTACTGTTGGACCAGCAAAGCATAGCTCCCCTCCACTGGGGTTCCCAAGAGGCAGGAAGCAACTCCCTCCAGGCAACCTAGTGGCAATAAATTATGTTACTTGAGGGCCAAGGAGAAAACGTGTGTGCCCGAGGCCTGCTTCTATGGCGTCTACATGTGCATTTGGCAATGTTACAGGTGATTCTGGTTATAACAGTTCTGCTCGTGTACTCGTTCTTCATGTTCTTTTCTTCTTCCACACCAGTGGCTTCTGAAAATATGGATGCGCTGTACGTTAATACGAATCTCACCGATCTGATAGAGTGGGCAGGCACTGATGAAAGACCCGG
>NW_004949109.1:351663-361099 GCF_000317375.1 Microtus ochrogaster | reverse complement strand
AAAACAAAACAAAACAAAACAAAAAAAATCTAGGTTAGCCGGTTCAGTGACTCTGTTCCTGGAACTAGCTGACCATAAAGTTAGGTTATAATCTTGAGAATAATCTTGAAAAATTGGGGAGTTACCCCCTTGTAATGATCACTAGTATTTTCAGAATTTTCCAACGACGCCCTCCCTACCCCCTTTGAGTTGTGGTTTCTTCCCCTAAATATCCCTCTCCCAGTTACTCGGGGTCAAACTCCTCTACCCCTGCATGGGAAATTAGTTTCGGCCCTAGCTGGTTCCTGTCCTGTCAATAAACCTTATGTAATTGTAGCAAGGACAGTCCCACGTGAGTTCCTGGGGGTCGTGTTCCTGGGAGACTTGAGAGTCTCCCCTCTTTCACTAAAAGAATTGGGGAGGGGCTGGAGAGATGGCTCAGTGGTTAAGAGCACCGCCTGCTCTTCCAGAGATCCTGAGTTCAGTTCCCAGCAACCACATGGTAGCTCACAACCATCTGTAATGAGATCTGGTGCCCTCTTCTGGCCTGTAGACAGAGTAATGAGAATACTGTATACATAATAAATAAATCTAAAAAAAAAAAAAGAATTGGGGAAATTTGGGGAAAATGAAGGAATTGTTCTTGCCTGATTATGACACTTGGTAAAAGAATTATACTGAAACAGAAAGGTACTGGCTATGATGAATAAAGTTTCTGAAAAACCTAGGGCTTTGGGGATGACTGCCTTTGGCCTTATAAATCAAAATTGGAATTGTGAGGAGCAACAACGGGAAAGGTATGACAATGGAGTGAAACCCGCTGAACTACGCTTCTGTAAACTGCAGGTAGTTAGCCTCTGAGGTGAAAGCCTCAGAAGTTGTTTAATAATTAACCCAGCTAAGAATTAAGAATATAGTGGCTGGCATGGGGCTTGGGAACTGGGAAAATGTCATAATGAATGATGATGTTCTGATTTCAAAGAATCTTTGTACTTTCTGTGAACTGCTTTGTTCCTGAAATGATTAACCTGGGACAAGAAAAAAGAATCAACTTCCTTATGTAAAATTCACAATGAAAGACTGAGGTTTGAAGCTTGGGGCAGAGAGAGACAGAAAGGGAAAGAAATAAGAGAGAGTGAGAGAGAATTAGAAGACCCCTTCCTGCAGCTGAGAGCCTGCCAGCTTGCATTAGAATCCTGTGTTCGCGTACTCACTTAGCCTTCCAGACATCCCAGATTCGAGACCCACTTCTCTGCTGAGGCTGGTCCCCAGCATCCTACCATACTCAGAAACAAAACATCAGCTACCTCTGAACTCCCCACATTCCTTTAAGAGACTAAAAAGTGGACCAGTGAGGTGACTCAGCAAGAAAAGGCACCTGCTACCAGGAGTGATGACGTGGGCTGTCCCCAGCATCCTACCATACTCAGAAACAAAACATCAGCTACCTCTGAACTCCCCACATTCCTTTAAGAGACTAAAAAGTGGACCAGTGAGGTGACTTAGCAAGAAAAGGCACCTGCTACCAGGAGTGATGACGTGGGCTGGGTCCCTGGGACCCGCATGGTGCAAGGAAAGAACTGGCTTCAGGTTGGGGCATACCTTGACACGTGCTCGCCCCACCTCCTTAAACAAGTAAATTTAATCTAAATAGTCTTAAAGAGATAGAGATGAAAATCTCCTGCAGTTACTGATTTTCGCTTGCCAGGAGAGTGACAGCACTGATAATCTCCACAAGGGAAGGAAGAAGAGAAAGCCGCGGAGGAGGAGTTCTCACCAGAGCTGCTCTGCCGCGTGTAGCCGGACGCTCTGCATCCTTGAGCGCGTGTATCCCGCAAGCCCTCAGTCCCGGAATACTGAAAAATGGTTTCGCTTCTTTCGTCCCCCTTTCTTGGAAACGGAGGGGGGCTTAGGTTCCTTCCATCCGACCTTTTCTTAGATGCAATAGAACACGAAACTTCATAAATCCCGCCGGGTCTTCCTCCGAGGCCATACCCTAGGTCACCTTCCGTCATGTCATCCTCCTCCGTTTCCCAGATATCCTCAGTCTCACTCGGCGACCTCGTCACTTTGCTCATCAGCCAAATGCGGCTTTTATCATAAGGGAAGACAGGCTGCCTGTAGTGAGGTGAAGCAGTAATTAAAAACCAGTCAGCGGATGCCATGATTCCTCTTCTGCTTTTCCCCCCCAAAGACATGAAAGGTTTTATGTCAAAAAGATACCTATACATCCATGCTCATTGCCACTAACTTACTGCTGCCAAGCTATGAATAAAGAAAATGTGTGTGCATTCACGAAGAGGAGTATTATTCAGTGTTAAAAGCGTGAGGGGAGGGGAGGGAGGGGGGAGCTGGAGAGATGGCTGGGTGGTTAAGAGCACTGGCTGCTCTTCCAGAGGACCTGAGTTCAATTTCCAGCAACCACGTGGCAGCTCACAACCATCTATAATGCAATCTGGTGCCCTCTTCTGGCTTATAGGTAGAACACTGTATACATAATAAATGAATAAACCTTAGAGAGAGAGAGAAAGAAAGAAAGAAAGAAAGAAAGAAAGAAAGAAAGAAAGAAGATAGAGCTGGGCAGTGGTGGCACACACCTTTAATCCCAGAGGCAGAAGTTGTTGGATCTCTGAGTTTGAGGCCAGGCTGGTCTACAGAGTGAGTTCCAGGAGAGCCAGGGCTACACAAAGAAACCCTGTCTCAAAACAACAACAACAACAAAAAAAGAAAGACAGGGGCTGAAGAGATGGTTCAGCAGTTAGGAGTACTTGATGTTTTTACAGAGGATCAGAGTTTGATTCCCAGCACCTACATCAAGCAGCCAACTGCCTGTAACTGCAGCTGCAGGGATGCTCTGCCCTCTAGTGGCCTCCAAGGGTACCTGCACACATCTGGTGTACATACAAACAGGCGCGCACAGGCGTGTGCACACACACATATAAGTTTAAAATTGAAAGAAGACAAGCCCTAACACACAAGTGCCCTTTGCACTCCTCACTAGAGTGTTTAACACCTCAGGTCTTTTTCCATGGGAAAAGGTCCCAGCTCTTACTTCAAAGAACAACATGAATTGTGGGGAAGTCAGCGGAGGCTGAGGCGTGAATGCGGTACCCTACTGATCAGGGTAGAGCAGACCAGTCACTGAGGTGACAGAAGACTGTAACAGGCAAACTTACAAAGGGATGGCTGTGTTTCTACAAGTCTGAGAGTGGCGCTGATTCAGACAAGTGGGAAATGACTTCCCACCACAAACGCTGCTCCAGAAGGACGACGTCTCCTGCTTTTGTCTCTGCTCCATCCCTTACTTCAAGGGCTAAGGGAACTCTGGGCTCTATTGGCTCGGGGATGGAAAACAGGCAGAGGAAGGTGTCCCTCTCAGTTTCCTCCCCCTCTTTCCTCAAATTACACTGTCACACTTGTGTTCAAATTCTCCTACTATTGTGTAACTCAAGTAAAACCCAAAGCCTGTGCAACGGCCAGAGGGCCCACATTCTGCCCATCTCTCCTCGCACCCACGCTGACGAGCCCAGGCTCCCGGCTGCTCTGGTGTGGACTGTATTCTTCGCCCCAGGGCTCTGTGCCACCTGGACTATTCCTCCCCTAGATGCCGCACACCTGGCTCCTCAGCCTCTCTGAGTAATAACTTCAGTGTCTGTCACCTTCTTAGTGACCTTTCTTGGCACACTATCTGAATCGCAAGTGGCAAGGGTGGAGGCAGGAGGTACTGCTCTCCGGCATTTGCATAGCACGTTCCATCCCCAACACTGCAAAATAAAATAAAGAGAATTGCCAACTCTCTGCCTGTGGTAGCATAGGCTGGCAACTTTAGCACACAGAAGGCAGAGGAAGAAAGAAGCCAGTTTATGATTAGCCTGGGCTACACAGACCAGCTAGCCTTAAAATAATAGAAAATAGCCAGGCAGTGGTAGTACATGCCTCTTTAATCCCAGCACTTAGAGGCAGAGGCCAGCCTGGTCTACAGAGCTAGTTTAGGATAGCTAAGGCTACAGAGAGAAATCCTGTCTCGAAAAACCTAAAAGCAAAAACCAAATCAAAATAACCATAGGCAGGCAGATGTGGAATAGAACCCACAGAGGAGCCTGTGACTCCTGAACTCTGAGGTGAAAGGCGTGGGCCACCGTGCCCAGCGTCTCCTCCTGTTTCCATCTCCCTTCCTTCCTTCTTTCCCTAATACATAGAACTGTGTAACATATCCCCCAGATTTTGCTTATTTCTCAAATTATACCACAAACCCGTCTGATAAGGTGGGGGACTGAGTGGAGCAGGAGGCGATTCACTGTGTATATGAGCTAGGTTAGCTCAGCCGCCTGCACAGTCTCCTCAGCCACGGCCCAGACCTGCTCCAGACACCCTCACGCAGAATGGACACGCCAACACGTCCCAAGCCCTGTCTGCTTCACCCCGGTACTCTAGAGCCTAATTCAGTTTCTGAAACATAAAAGCGGCTCAATAAAGACTTGTTTACTAAACAAATAAAAAGGAGAGAACGAGCGAATATAAAACTTGCCTCTTCTAGGACAAGGATGTACAACAGTCGTGTTGTCAAGGCTACAAGGCTACACACTGGGCGCCACAAGACTTGTCCTCCCCCCCCCCCACTTTAAAATTTTTTTGAGACAGGGCTTTTCTGTGTAGCTTTGGAGCCTGTCCTGGGACTCGTTCTGTAGACCAGGCTGGCCTCGAACTCACAGAGATCCGCCTGTCTGTGCTTCCCAAGTGCTGGGATTAAAGGTGTGTGCCACCACTGCCCGGCAAGACTTGCTTTCTTTTCCAGAAGAAAATGTCTTCTAGAAACAGCATCTTAGAGGATGCACCACCGAGGAGCCCCCTCCACCCCCACCCCTGGGGTCACTTACTCGGTCACGCGCAGGGGGCAAGTGCTGCAGACACTCAGCCTCCTTCCTTCAGGACGGAGTGCGGTGAACTCCGGCTTTCAACACCGGGCATTTCAACACGGCGGTTCCGCTGCAAATGTGTAGAAATGTTTCACTTTAAACACAACTATGAGTTAAAGAATCCAGTGTCAAGTTTCAATTCAATGAGAAGAAAATATAATAATGATGATGATGATGATAGGAATAGCAATAAAATAACCCCAGTAACAAGCCTCAGATGAGACTGGGAACACAAATATCCTGCTGCTTAAGCAGATGCTTACTGGGATTTTCAAAGACACTGAACCAGTCTTGACTTTTTGCTGAGATGGCTTTTTTGGTGGGGGAAGTTTCAAGACAGGTTTCTCTGTGTAGGTTTGGAGCCTGTTCTGGAACTCGCTCTGTAGACCAGGCTGGCCTTAAACTCAGAGATTCACCTGCCTCTGCTTCCTGAGTGCTGGGATGAAAGGCGTGCGCCACCACCTGGTGAGACTGCTATTTTATTTTTCACTCTTAAACCCATATGCTAACCCGGGTGGTGGTGGCAGCTCAGGCCTTTAATCCCAGCTCTCTGGAGGCAGAGGTAGGTGGATCTCTGTAAATCTGAGGCCAGTCTGGTCAACAGAGGGAGTTCCAGGATAGCTAAGGCTACACAGAGAAACCCTGTCTTGAGAAACAAAAACTAGAGATAACCCATGTCCATCTCCAGAAATGACCACACAACTGAATATTCAGCAATAAATTTAATCCCATAGCCAGGTATGGTGGGACTTAATTCCTAGCATTCAGGGCCGTCATAAATATCAAGCTAGTTAGATATTACTACACTAGTAATAATATCTAAAAAGGCTTTAGACTACACTTAAAGCCTTTTCTAAAAATCAAACAGGAATATTACTGGTAGTGGTGCATGCCTGAATCCCAGCACTCAGAAGGCAGAGGCAGGTGGCAGGCTCCAAAGTCACAGAGAAACCCTGTATCAAAAAACAAAACAAAACAAAACAAAAAGCAAAAAAAAAAAACAAAAAAAACAAAACCAGGAATAACAATAACAGCAGCAAAGTGCGGCATATGAGGTACACACATGTAATCCCAGTGCCTAGAATGTTAAACAGGAGAATCATAAATTTGAGACCAGCAAGGGCTACACAGTGGGATCCAACATAGCCTGGGCTAACTGGCAAGATCCTGTCTCCCAAACAACCAAAACCAAGAATGCAAGAAACCAAACTCTATAGTTTATTTATGGTATCTGGTGGACATGCAACAACAGGGTGCATTTAAGACCTTATGCTAATAAGAAATAGATATGAGACCCCTCGTTAAAACTAATGTATAGCGACAGTTAGCAGGGCTGGGGATGTAGCTCAATGGTCAAGTACTTGCCTAGCACGCACAAAGCCCTGAGTTCAACACTCAACATGCAAATAGAATATGTACTGGTAACCTGATTGGTGGTCAAAGTAACTGGTTTATTCTGAATTTTCCAAATTATAAGCTAATAGATTAATAACTGCCTGGAATGGGAAAGTTGATATCAAAGATCACTAGGAAATTTGGGGGTAATTATGGAATAGTTCTATTTTTTTCTTTTCTTTCTTTTTTTTTTTTTTGTATCTCTGTTACATAACTCTGGCGGTAGTGGCCCAGGCTGGCCTTGAACTCAGAGATTCACCTGCCTCTCCTTCCCAAGTTAAAGGCGTGCACTATTATGCCCATTCTGAATAGTCCTATATTTTAACCAGAGTGGTAGTTTGTCAAAACTCAACAAATAATGCACTTATTTTTTGTACTTTTTAAATTTTTTTTATTTTAAACACGTTGGTGTTTTGCCTACATATATATATACATATACATATACATATACGTATACAGATATATATATATCTACGTGAGTGTTGGATACCCTGGAACTGGACAGTTGTGAGCTGCCATATCAGTGCTGGGAATTAAACACAGTTCTCTAGAAGTGCCCGCCCCCGCCGTCAGTGCTCTTAATCTCTGAGCCATCTCCCCAGTTCTCAAATTGTATACTTATACTGGCATGTTTTATTATATATACATTTTATTTCAGTAATAGTCTAACATTTTAAAACATAAAACATACAAGAAAAATTGGACTGAGATACATGGAACTAGTTGGGCTCTCCCAGAAAAAAAAATTCTGGACCCATTATACAGCCTAGAATGGTCTTGAACTCTAGATCCTCCTGCCCCAGCCTACCAAATGCTGGGATTAATAATCTATGTCACCAGATCTGAAAGTAGTTTTTTAAAACAGGATGTCACCAGGCGATGGTGGTGCAGGATTTGATCCCAGAGGTCGGGAAGGAAACGCAGGTGGATCTCTGTGGGTTCGAGACCAGTCTGGTCTACAAAGAGAGTTCCAGGACGGGAAGGCCAGCGCTGCTACACAGAGAAACCCTGTCTTGAAAAAAACAAACCAAAAAAGAAAAGAGAAAAAAAGAAAGGAAGGAAGAAAGGAAGGAAGGAAGAAAAAAAAAACACAAAATGAGAACCAAAATGTCACAGTGCTCAACAGGGAAGGCTGGCTTTCTGCAGCCGAAGTGCTTTCCTCAGAGAACTTCGTTCTCACAAAAGACTTCCATCCAGAAGGACAGGGCTTTTATGGTGAGCAGCACTTAAGAGGTAGCGATGGTCTTTGGAGCCTCCAGCCTAGCGACAAGTCTTCCTCTGTTGTGTATCATGGGATACACAAGAACGTGCAGGCCGGGCAGTGGTGGCGCTCGCCTTTAATCCCAGCACTTGGGAGGCAGAGGCAGGCGGATCTCTGTGAGTTTGAGGCCAGCCTGGTAGCTAGTTCCAGGACAAGCACCAAAAACTACAGGGAAACCCTGTCTCGAAAATCCAAAAAAAAAAAAAAAAAAAGAACTTGCAGAACCAGAATAAAAACCCAGAGCAGTGAAGCAGAGAACCACTGAAAGCAGCTTATTAGCTTCATTCTTATTCAGTTTTTACAGTCACCGCCCCTTTATAAAAAGGCATGGTTATTTTCTTTAAAAAGATATCTGGGGATGGGGTCTGCTGCTTGGGCGGCAGACTGCGGGCATAGCGTGCAGCAGACCCTGGGCTAGACTCCCAGCATTCAATGGTTCTGGTGTGGCGGTACATGACACTCAAGAGGTAGAGGCAGGAGGATTAGAAGTTTATGGTCAACAGGCGGTGGTGGCACAGGCCTTTAATCCCAGCACTTGGAAGGCAGAGGCAGGCAGATCTCTGCGAGTTCGAGGCCAGCCTGGTCTACAAGAGGTAGTTCCAGGACAGGTAGGGCTGTTACACAGAGAAACCCTGTCTCAAAGAAATAAAATAAAATAAGAAAATGCAACAACAGAAATTTACAGTCAGAGCTGGGGAGGTGGCTCAGGGGTTTAGAGCACTGACTGCTCTTCCATAGGACCTGGCTTCAATTCCTAGCATCATCCACATGACAGCTAGCAACTGTCTGTAACTACAAGATCTGATACCGTTACATGGGCATGCCTATAGGCAAAACACCAATGCAAATAAAATAAAAATGAATTATTTTTTTTAAAGTTTAAGGTCATCCTCTGACACTCACAAGTGTGTTTTTGTCTTGTTTTTAATCTATTTTAACCTTCTTGTCAAGGTAGATGGGAAATTATTTATTGGACCAAAGAATAATGTCTTGGGAGACTACATTTACCCCTACTATAGAGTCCTGCTTGATAAATGCAATTTTGGGCCTTCACTAAGAATGAGGCTCACTGATAGAAAGTTTGCCTAGCAACAAAGAAGACAGACTGGTCAACACAAGGGGAAAGGAAGTCTCTGAGAGTAAACCATGGATAACCACAGAGCGAGACAAGGTGTTTTGTTTTGTTTTCTGAGATAAGATCCTGTTAATACAGTCTAGGCTGATTTTGAATTTGTTGTGTGGCACAGACTGGCTTCAAACTTGCAATCATTCTGAATCTACTTCCTGAGTACTGCATCAACACACCAAGTGTGCACAACACACCAAGTGTGCACAACACATCAAGTGTGCACAACACATCAAGTGTGCACAACACACAAAGTGTGCAATCAACACACCAAGTGTGCATCAGCACATCCCCTGTGAACAACACAAGTGTGCATCAGTACATCCAGTGCGCATCAACACATCAGGTTGCATCAGCACATCCAGTGTGCATCAACATCAAGTGTGCACCACACACCAAGTGTGTATCAACACATCCAGTGTGCACAACACATCAGGTGTGTATCAACACATCCCGTTTAAGGATTTGCTGTGATTTTTGTTTTCTGAGACGTGTTCTAGTTTTCTGCGCAGCCCAGGCTGACCTTGAACTTGGGGTCTTAGCCTGTCTCTTGAAGGCTGGAATTGCAATCATTCCTGGCCAAATCGGGCAAGATTCTTTTCTTTTCAAGGCAGTCTCTTCCTATGTAGCTCTGGCTCGCCTGGGTACTTGTTATGTAGCTCAGGTGGCCTTAAACTTTTTTTTTTGTTTTGTTTTGTTTTTCGAGACAAGGTTTCTCTGTGGTTTTGGAGCCTGTCCTGGAACTAGCTCTTGTAGACC
>NW_004949109.1:349806-351108 GCF_000317375.1 Microtus ochrogaster | reverse complement strand
ATGCATGCCTGCAGGCCAGAAGAGGGTGCCAGATCTCATTACAGATGGTTGTGAGTCACTATGTGGTTGGTTGCTGGGAACTGAACTCAGGACCTTTGGAAGAGCAGTCAGTGTTCTTAACCTCTGAGCCACCTCTCCAGTCCTCTAATGTTTTCTTTTAAAAATATTTATTTATTTGTTATGTATACAATATTCTGTCTGTGTGTATGTCTGCAGGCCAGAAGAGGGCACCAGACTTCATTACAGATGGTTGTGAGCCACCATGTGGTTGCCGGGAATTGAACTCCGGACCTTTGGAAGAGCAGGCAATGCTCTTAACCACTGAGCCATCTCTCCAGCCCCTGTTTTTTGTTTTTTTTTTTCTAAATGTAACTTTGATGGGCATTGGCTGCGTAGTATTCAAATGTGTTACGAAAAATCAAGCTTTACTTTGGGGACACATTACTTCTTAGAATTATGTTGTGGGATAATCTTTTTGCACACTGTGAAGATGTGCCTTTGCCAAAGCCTTCTGGTTATTTTAATAAAGAGTTGAATGGTCAATAGCTAGGCAGGAAGAGGTAGGCGGGATTTCTGGACAGAGAAAAAAGAAGAGGAGATGAATCTAGGCACAGGAGAGATGCTAGAAGACACTGAGAGGAAATAGGGGGTGCAAGATGAAAGAGACATAAAAAGCGACAAGGCAAAATGTAGACTAATATGAACGGATTAATTTAAATTATAAGACCTAGTGGGATAAGCCTAATCTATAGGCCAAGCTTTCATAATTAATAATAAGTATCTGTGTCGTTTTCTGTGAGCTGGTGGATCAAAGAAAAATCTGTCTACAGAATTACAAGCCTTCTAGTGAGTTTAATATGTTTGATATCAACTGGGGCGACAGCAGGATGTGGAATAGGGAAAGTGCTGCCTTGGGAGTCTGAGCTCAAATTCTTAGCTGCTGATCTCGGATCCTGACTGAGTCATTGGGTCCAAAATGAGTTTAAGTAGAATGACTGGACAGGGGCATTTGGAGCACCATTGGGTATATATCTGAGATCAGCTACACTAGTCAAATAAATAATCTGAATTTTATTAATTGAGCATCAAGCCAGGTTGGTGGTGTCTGACCTAGTATTCAAGAGACTGAGGAAGAAAGATTGCTTAAATGCCCCCAAAGGAAGGATTTGTGCACCAGTATACCTACCTATTGAGTGAGATTACATATAAGTTTTTGTTTTTGCTTTTTCTTTTTTGGTTTTTCGAGACAGGGTTTCTCTTGTGGTTTTGGAGCCTGTCCTGGAACTAGCTTTTTTTTTTTTT
>NW_004949109.1:346546-349616 GCF_000317375.1 Microtus ochrogaster | reverse complement strand
TTTTTCAAGACAGGGTTTCTCTGTGTAGCCTTGGTTCTCCTGGAACTCACTCTGTAGACCAGGCTGGCCTTGAACTCACAAAGATTGACCTGCCTCTGCCTTCCAAGCACTGGCTTGGATTTTTTTCTCTTTGGAGTATTATACTTCTATTTCTGTACCAGCATTTTGCAAATGGTACTTCTCCACCCTACTCGTATTTCTAGAAATAAAAGAGTTCGTTTGTTTTCACTGAGAACTATTTTCCTATTGCAAGCATACATGACTTGACCAAATAACACAGGTAGGCAGTGGGTATAGCCAGAACCAGAAATCATATCTGGCTCCCTGTCCAGTCCTCTGGATACTTGAGAAAGGACACATAAACAGAATGCTGGCAATCTTCCTGTTTTTCACTAAAATAACTCTGAAAAAGAGTGAACTGCTAGCTTGCTAGCGCTAACTCCAAGACCTAGCTTCACCCCTGAGCCTCTCTCTCCAAGTCTGTAGGAGATATGAATCTTTAACTTCACATCAGGTCTCTGGGATACCTGGAGTTCTCAACCAAGCAAGAAAGCAGCTCAGGAGCTGGAGAGATGGCTCAGAGGTTAAGAGCACAGATTGCTCTTCCAGAGGTCCTGAATTCAATTCCCAGCAACCACATGGTGGCTCACAGTCATCAATAATGAGATTTGGGTGCCCTCTCCTGGTGTGTGGGGATACATGGAAGGAATGTTGTATAGATAATGTGCGTGTGTATGTATGTATGTATATATATACATATATAATACAATAATATATTGTATACATAATAAATAAAAAAGCAGCTCTCTTTTGTCAAGAGGGTCACACAGCTGCCTTCCGTGGCTTTTTTATTCCTCTGGTTCCTTCTGTATAGTCTGCCCTTGCTTTTACTGCTCTTAGACACATTATTTCCAGCTCAGTACTTGGCTTGTTCAAATACAGCTCAAAGCAAGTTCCTTCTCTTCCCACTCCCCGAATCCAGGTCTCTTCTGGAGTTCTCTTTGTTCTAAAATGTGTCAACCATGTTCTAAAACCCTTAAGTGAAAAACTCTGGAATACATTTTTTCCCTCCTCTTTTTCTTTGATCTTTGAATTATTTCAATTGTTAAGTCTTCAAGACTCACAAAAATCTTTTCAAATCCTATCTTTTCCACTTCAATTTCCTGGTTGAATTTCTGATTCCTTTTGGCTACAAAGCCACCCTAGACATACATCGCTGCCGAGTATGTGATCCAATGATGTCCCTTTCTGACCCTAAAGACAGTCGTGGCTTCCATTAGTTTAAGGAACGTGTCTCATTTGCTCACACCTAACAAATGCTAAAAGATATTTGTTGAAGAGAATTGAGAGAGGACAAATTCCAAGGGGGAAAACAGGCCAGCAGGATCTACCCCCACTCGCCCGACAACTGCTTCAGCAAACAAGTTGATCAAACAGACGCTACCTACTACTTCCTGTCTTGCTGGGGAGAAAACTAACTTAGCCCTCCTCAGCGAGCCTCGGCCGCTTCACCTTGCTGTGGGGCTTTATATGCTAACTTTTAACCTTAGAATAATTTTAGATTTCTAATAAGTTGCAAAGACTTAGACCTATACATTCTCCACTCAAATTCCTCCAAGTTTAGCATTCGGTACATTTATCAAAAACTGAGAGCAAGCCACCGGTGCAGTTACCAACTAAACCACAGACTTCCGTGGATCTTCTGTTTTTCTCGAGGATTTTTGTTTGTTCCTTTCGGTTTCAGGATCGAAACCAGGATGCATAGCATTCGGTGCGTTGCTGCTCTATGTCTCAAAATTAATAAATAATAGCAGGAAGAAGCAGGGAACGGGGTTTTTGAGATCGGTATTCCCAATTGTCAGACGAGGCCGTTAATGGCTGGCTGTACCGGAAAAGGAGCCAGTTTGCTAATCTGACCACCAATTGCAGTTTCCACTACAGAGCAGCCGGGCTCCCGACCCTCCCCACCGCAGGTTCCCAGGGCGCTGGCCTGACGAGGGCCGTCTGCGCACCGGTCCCAAGGATCGAACCTTCAGCCCCTTCAGTGCTCACCCCGCACCGCCGCGCGTCCTCAGGCCCCGTGACTGCACGACCACCGCCAGGAACCGGGAAGGGTCGCCAGGTCCAGGTGGGCCAGCGGCGCGCCACTCCTCCTGAGCCCCGTGTCCGTGCCTCCGTGCAACCGGATGTTAGCTGCTCTCCTCCAACTTCAGCTCCAAAGCCGGATGGACAAATAAAAGCCTGAGATTTAGAACCGCCTAGGACACGGTGAGCGTTAATACACGCAAACTTAACTGGTCCCCACTTTGGGACTTTAGGAACCCCGTAAGAGGAAAATGCGCCCCAGGTGAGGTTCCCGGGGAAAGGCAGATCTGGAAAGGCAGGCTTTCAGCAGTTAGAAACCCAGAAGGCAGCTTGGGCCATAGGGAGTGCAGGAGCAAAGGCGCGGCAGGAGGGAATGCTTGCAGAGCGCTGGTGGCAAGATTGCTTTGTTCATTTCCTATCTCAGATGCTTCCACCCGACGTGCTGGACCAACTTCATTACCTTGTTAAAATGATCGTTTGCTAATTCTCCGAGCCCACACCTGTTAAAACAGAGGGCTTGGCGGTTGCCAAACACTTTCCTAGGCTTAAATAATACTCTGGTTTAAAAACAGAGATCAGATCCTTTTCTTGCAGTAATAATCCTCTCATTTCTTCTCCAGAGCCCGTCTGTATTGTCCCGACTTGGTTTCTGTACTTGGTTCCATTACCTGGATTGAAACTAGTGAATTATTTCTAGGGGTGGCTGTGTAAATTCAGAGTTCTCTTTTTATAAGACTGCCTGGCGTGTTAATAATATATGTTATCGTTCAGGTGTCTGTGACAGAAAGAATCTGTAAACATATGTCCAACCAGAGAAATGATTAACTCAAATTAATAGATTAGGTTAAATCCTGAAATTTAGGGGGGTGGGGGAGACACCTGGTGTCAACCTAGACTCCATAAACACACATGCACCTGCATTCATGTATTCTGCAAATACATATATGCATATATATCACACACACACACATCTTTTATTTTTTTT
>NW_004949109.1:339381-345309 GCF_000317375.1 Microtus ochrogaster | reverse complement strand
TCTCGAACTCACAGAGATCTGCCTGCCTCTGCCTCCCGAGTGCTGGGATTAAAGGCGTGCGCCACCACCGCCCGGCTGAGAGCTATTTTCTTTTTGTTATATTTTGCTTTTCAAGACAGGGTTTCTCTGTGTAGTCCTGGCTATTCTGCAACTAGCTCTGTAGACCAGGCTGGTCTCAAACTCACAGAGATTTGCCTGCCTCTGCTTCCCGACATCTGAGATTAAAGGTGTACTGCCTTGCGAGTCTGTATTTTCTAAGATAATATAATCCTCACATAAATAAAATACAGAATAACGTGCATGATGTCATTTTGTGTGTGTGTGCATGGCCAGAGAACCACCTTGGACATTTCTTAAACACCGTAGCCTGTAACCCATGAAGTAAGCTAGGTTGGCAAAGAGCATGTTCGTATGTGTGGGCGCCCTTGGGCACACACACGTGGAAGCCCAAAGTTGTCTTCCTTGATCATTATGCTATTGAAGCAGTCTCTTGCTGAGCCCAGAGCGAGTCATTCCAGCCAGTCTAGTTGCCCGCTTGCCCCAAGGGGTGTCTCTGCCGCCAGTGCTGTTTACAGGCACAGTGCTTGGCCTCGCGCTTGCGCAGTGAACACTTCATCCACTGAGCCATCTCCCCAGCCCTCCAGGTATTAAACCCACTTTTATTTTGTGTATGCACGTGTGTATGTGGGATGTCGGTTCTCTCCTCCTACTGAACTCATGTCCTCAGCCTTGGTGTCGAGCGCTTTATTTACTCAACCATCTCATCAGTCCCCTCTGATTTTTAAAATAAAAAAGCAATACTCTGATGGTGAATCTTTAGTTTTCCATTTTTATTTTGAGAGATCACCTACATTTTAGTAAATTTAAGATATGTACCCATTGACCAGATTTATTATCCATTGAGTTTGATTTTTTAGGTTTAATCCTTAATAAAATAATTTATATTAGTATCTGAGATTCTTTAAGCTTTCTCATGGAGAAAAAGAAATCCAGGCAGCAGCTAGAGCTGCAACATAGTTTTCTTCTGCTGATCCTTGGGCATTCTGTTATGTGACTGAGTGATATCAACAAGGGTAGCTATACAGTGGCCAGGCTGGTTCCCCCACAGTCCCTTTGAGACAGAGTCTTAACTATATAGCCCTGCTTGGCCTAGAACTCACTAAGTGGAACAGCTTCTGCTTCCCAGGATCTGGGATCAACGATGTGCACCACCGCGCCTGGCTAACCTCCTCTAGGTCAAGAGTTATGATCTTTGACCCACTGCTCAATCCACTTTGAGATCTGGTTGATGTTATCCTCTAGCTGCTCTGGTTCATTACTGGGCAGCTGGTGCACAATTTCTTCTCTGTAAGATGCTCTGGCTTCTTCATAAAGAATTTGGAAAATCTCACACTGAATGTTGTCTTGTAGTTTCTTCGCATTATAACCCCTAGAAGGCAGAGAGGTAAAGCAAACAGAATGGTATTAAATATGGCTTTGGGAACAAGTTAGAAATTGGACACTGTGAATATATCAGCAATTACCTAAATACTTCTCATAATCTCTTTGCCTAGAGAAATCGGCTAGCATCTGCACAAGCCTTCTTTGACATGAGAGCTAAAGTAAGAATTATGACACTAACATTTGAGTTTATCTGAATCCCTTGCTAGTTTATTAGCTGCTCATATAATTACCAATCAATTAGTCAATAAACAAGTACCCACCTCAAGTCAGATTCTCAGATAGGAGTAAAGGATCCATAGCAAGAATTTATGAAAGACAGACAGTATACACAAAGGAGAACATGGAATATCATACACCGATTAGATAATTCATCATAAAAATGTTATCTGTATTTTACTAATCCCAAAGACAATAAAAGAATTTATATAATATTTAGGCAGTATATAAAATAATCAACTAAACAGCCAGTTAAAAAGCTGAGGGGCCAGAGAACCCTTAGACATGACATCCACGCCCTTGATTGCTAAAAAGCCAACGAGGTCATTTGGAGCCTTTGATAGCAATAGAAAGAAACAATGATGGCAGTTGAAGACCAGCCCAACTCCATTTTGTTCCTAGAAGCCACTTTGTACTTGTAGTTAAGTTTCTGTTTTTCAGACCAGGGCTGTGCCCCACTCCCAATCATAAAATATTCTGTATAGGGTTGGAGAGATGGCTCAGAGGTTAAGAGCATTGCCTGCTCTTCCAAAGGTCCAGAGTTCAATTCCCAGCAACCATATGGTGGCTCACAACCATCTGTAATGGGGTCTGGTGCCCTCTTCTGGCCTTCAGGCATACACACAGACAGAATATTGTATACATAATAAATAAATAAGTATTTAAAAAAATATTCTGTGTAACAAATGCTCCAGGACAATTTCCTTAGCTGTTTTATAAAATCCTACCTGCCTGGTCTCACTTCTGTAACCACACTTGCTTGGAAAGAAAAGGAAATCCCCCACCTTGCAGTTTTGCCCTAAAAGCAGGGAGGGGTATGGGAAATTGGCTTGAGGCTGGTCTCATGAATCCTGCCTTGATGTGAACAAGAATAAAGCTTGCTTTAGTTTGGCCATAATTTGGGTCAGTGGTCTTTATCATCGAGTCTACAGGAATAATAGTGTCTCCTTAACATCTAAGCTTCAGGAATCAGTGACCTTTGACAATATGGTCATGTACTCTCTAAATTTGCTCTTCCAGAAGCCCTGAGTTCAAGTCCCAGCAACCACATGGTGACTCTCAACCATCTATAATGAGATCTGGTGCCCTCTTCTGGCCCACAGGCATACACGCAGGCAGAACACTGTAAAAAGATTTATAAATAAATCTTTTAAAAAAGGTTTATAGTGGCTTTTCACTATTTAAAGAAAAAGATGGAAATTTAGATCTTGCTTAGCCTAGTTTGTCATATATTTACTCCTTGTCCTCTGTGCAAGGATTTTACACGCATCCCATTGGCCAATCAGAGCTGGCCATTCTGACCCTAGATTTGACAAAATTCTGGAGCTTTTCTTTCTGATACTGTCTGCTAACTCCCTCTAGACTCTTCACCTGCCTATAGTCTGGATCAAAAGATATCAGAAAAAAGTTTTCTTCCAAGTTCCTTTTTCTGGTTAAATCTAATGTTCTATGTGGGTAGGTCCAATACATACATACATATATACATTATGTATACAGTGTTCTGCATTTATCCATTAAATGCATGCCAAAAGACGGCACCAGATCTCATTATAGATGGTTATGAACCACCATGTGGTTGCTGGGAATTAACTCAGGACCTCTGGAAGAGCAGCCAGTGCTCTTAACCTCTCCAGTCCCCAAAATATATTTTAATGATTGTGAAATGCTGTTATCTTGTTAATCTTCATAAACTTCCCCCTTGATGTATGGATAATTTGAATGAGTAGTGTTCAAACTAAAAATATTATTGTTTGACTCTTTTTATAGGAAAGGCTTTGTATCAAGGATAAAGCATGATTATTTGGGGGTTTCTTTCTTTTAGCTCTTATAGACAAGGATGACCTTGAACTCACAGAAATTTGCCTGCCTCTGCCTCCCAAATGCTGGGATTAAATGGGATTAAAGCTGTGTGCTACCACTGCCTGGCTATTTGGGGGTTTCTATCTCTTATATTTTACTAAATCAAATTTTCAGTTGGAGCTGGGCAGTGGTGGTACACGCCTTTAACTCTAACACTTGGGAGGCAGTAAGCAGGCAGACCTCTGAGTTCAAGGCCAATCTGGTCCACAGAGTGAGTTCCAGGACAGCCAGGACTATTACACAGAGAAACCCTGTCTCAAAAATCCAAACCAAAATCAGTGTTTTTTTCTTTTCCTTACCGTGTTTCAAGTCTTTTGTACAGGATACTATTATCTGTTCTCAACACAAAAACTATATGAAACCAGCGTTCAGGAAAGAAATCACAACCATGGTAATCAACAATAACGCCGCCTTCGCTCATCTGACTCTCTAACTCATCAACGACCTGCAATAGACACACAACAGATAGATGAATAATGGCCCTAAGAAAAACGGAAACTGACTTTCCCAAAAAGCTAACAAATGCACGCTTGTCTGTTCAGTCATACTTACTCGATCTTCATCTAAAATGGGACAACCGTACTCTTCATCGTAGCCATCATACAACTGCCCTGGAAGAGATTACATCAGTTGGTTAACATTTCCTAAGTAGCTTTCACTGATTTTCAGTTGACTCTAGGTTTGTGGAAACACAACAATGATTCTTTCAGATGCAAGAAAGGGCACCAGTACAACAGCTGAGACACGTACCATCGCCACGATGCGGTCGGCAAACACATAAAGCAATGCTGAAAAACTGGAATTTTATCTAGAAGGAAACCTGGGTGGCAACACATCTTAACATATCTTTTAAGTTATCTTGTTTGTTTTGTTTTCCAACAGGGTTTCTCGGTAGTTTTGGTGCCTGCCTCTGCCTCCCAAGTGCTAGGAATAAAGGCGTGTGCCACCACCACCTGGCAGGAACATATCTTAAACTTCCTTTGTTTGCTGTGTGCTCTTGAGTCAGGGTCTCACCATGCAGCCCACCCTGGCCTCAAACTAGGAATCCTAATCCCCACTTCTAGGATCGCAGGTACATACCAATCATTATGTCCAGCTTATCCAAAGCCTTTACTTTTTTCTTTTTCTAAATTAAGATTTTATTGGGGGTTGGCAAGATGGCTCAGCAGTTAGGAGCACTGACTGCTCTACTGTTCTAAAGGTCCTGATTTCGTATCCAAGCAACCACACGGTGGCTTACAACCATCTATAGCTGGGTCCAGTGCACCCTTCTAGTGTATAGACAAAGCACTTGTATACATAAGATACATAAGCAAACACTTAAAATTTTATTTTGACTTATGTGAGTGCATGTGTCAGTGAGTACAGATTCCTGAGGAGGCCAGAAGTGTTGAACCCATGAAACTTGTGCTATAGGATGCTGGCTGTAAACCACAAGATAGGTGTTGGGAACTGAACTCTGGTCTCCACAAGAGCGGAATGCAATTTTTTTTTTTTTCTGAGACAAGATTTTCTTTGTATAGCCTTAGTGATCCTAGAACTAGATCTGTAGACTAGGCAGGCCTCTACCAGAGATCTTCCTGCCTCTGCTTCTTGAGTACTGGGATTAAAGGCGTGTGCCACCGCTACCACCCCCCAGCTATAATTTTTTAGTAAGAGATTCGCATTTTACAACTCCTCCCCTCTAAGACAGGGTCTAGCTGTGTGAATCTGGCTGGCCTTCAACTCACAGAAATCCATCTGTCTCATAAAGGTTGAAATTAAAGGCCTTAGCCACCACACCTGGCTAAAAGGCTTATTTTTAATTACGTGTATGTCTGAGTCTAGTTATGTGCATGAGTGTGGGTGCCTGCAAAGGCCAGAGTCGCTGGATCTCCAGAGAACTGGAGTCACAAGACAGTTGTGAGCCATCCAATGTGGTGCAGGAACTGAAGTTGGGTTCTCTGCAAAAGCAGCATGCATTCTTAATGTCTAGGTCATCTTTCCAGCCTTTCTCGGAAATTTTTAAACAGCAAAATTGAAATAACTTTAAACAAGGGGAGGGGACCAACAGCACCAGAGTGTGTGGGGCTATCAGTGCAAGAAAATAACATTTTTGTTGTTATTGATTGGTAGGAAAATAGAATACATGGATAGACAAATATAAACAGTCTCACACACAGTAAGATTGGGCTCCAATTCCAGCATGCTGGAGGCAAAGGCAGGCAGATCTCTGGGAGATTGAGGACAGCCTAGTCTACACCGTGAGTTCCAGGACATTCAGGACTACACAGAGAAACCCCGTTTCAAAACAAAACAAAAAACAACAAACCCAAACTAAACCAAAGCAAGATTGGGTTCCAGATGAAGGTCAAGAATATAAACTTGCGCCGGGCGGTGGTGGCGCACGCCTTTAATCCCAGCACTCGG
>NW_004949109.1:325609-339266 GCF_000317375.1 Microtus ochrogaster | reverse complement strand
AACTTGCTGGTGCATGCAAGGTGGCAGTGGCGCACACCTTTAATCCCAGCACTCGGGAGGCAGAGACAGGTCAGTCTTTTGAGTTTGAGGCCAGACTGGTCTACAGAGTGAGTTCCAGAACAGCTAGAGATACAGAGAAACCCTGTCTCAGAAAACAAACAAGCAAACAAAAAACCAAGAAACAAAAAAGAATATAAACTTACTCCAAGCAGTCTTGGGTTCTTGCTTCCCTGATCTCTCCCTTTCTTAAGGACTGGGGAAGAGGAATCAATGTCATTTCTCAGAATCTCCAAAAGCCATTCTTCTCGCCAGGTGGTGGTGGTGCACACCTTTTAATCCCAAGCACTTGGGAGGCAGAGGAAGGCAGATCTCTGTGAGTTCGAGGCCAGCGTGGCCTACAGAGTGAGTTCCAGGACAGAGAAACCCTGTCTTGAAAAAAATCAAAACCCAAAACTCCAAAACAAAACTAAAAAGCCATTTCTCTGAGCTAGACAGTCTTGGGCCTGTGGCTGTAGCGCAGCAGAGAGGGCACTTGCTTACCATTCACAAGGCCAGTCTCATTGTTAGGCAGAGGCTTGAGAGACAGCTCATTAGCTAATGGCACTTGCTCTTCTTTCAGAGGACACCCGGGTTCAATTCCCAGAGCTCACATGGTGACTCACAACTGTTTGTGACTCCAGTTCCAAGGGGTCTGACACTTTCTTCTGGCCTCTGTGGGCACCAGGCATATACACGGTACACATACAAACATGTAGGCAAAAAAAAAACAAAAACAAAAACAAAAACAAAAACAAAACAACAAACCCAAAGTGGGAATAACTTAGTTGGCAGAGGGCTCGCCGATTGTGCAGGAGCCCTGGGTTTGAGTGTCAGTGTTAAAAAAGCCCGGTGTAAAATCACATGCCTAGAATCAAGTACTCAGGACAACCAGGAGCCTAAGCCCACTCTCGGTTACCTAACAAGTTATAGGCCAGCCTGGGACAGAAGAGTTCCAGTCTGAAAACAAGAACAACCAAAGCGACAAGCACAATCACAGAGGCAAATTCAGCTTTAGGAATAAAGCTCGGTGGGAGAGTGCTCACCTGACATGTGCGTGGCTTGTTTGGTGCCTGCCATTGAATTAAAAAATGGAAGAAAAGGTTGGGGATTTCAATTCAACATTAGAAGTTTCAACAATTCACAGGTTCTCTTTTTCTGTTTTTTTTTCCCCCAAAGATAGGGTTTCTCTGTGTATCTCTGACTATCCTGGAACTCACTTTGTAGGCCAGACTGGCCTCAAACTCAAGAGATCCGCCTGCCTCTGCCTCTCAAGTGCTGGGATTGAAGCCTTGAGTTTTCTTTTTTTTTCTTCTGCTGCTGTTTTGGTTTTTCAGGACAGGGTTTCTGTGTAGCTTTGGAGCCTGTTCTAGAACTCACTCTATAGACCAGGCTGGCCTTGAACTCACAGAGACCGGCCTGCCTCTGCTTCCAGAGTGCTGGAATTAAAGGCGTGCACCACCACCACTTGGCTTGAGTTTTCTTTTAGGAGGTAAAATAATCTCAC
The DNA here is from genome assembly GCF_000317375.1 of Microtus ochrogaster. Taxonomy (NCBI): domain Eukaryota; kingdom Metazoa; phylum Chordata; class Mammalia; order Rodentia; family Cricetidae; genus Microtus; species Microtus ochrogaster. The sequence continues at coordinate 337,723 of NW_004949109.1, read as the reverse complement.
CCTCACTACAATCTAGACTTTAGTCATACTTTAGCCACCAGAAGCACAGTACTTAAAAAGGCAATTTGTCAATTTCTTACCTAATTCCTCCTATATTTTGTTACAGGCTGAAATTAAGTCAATGGAATGAGCCCCCTTGCACCTGCTGTGACTTGTCTTCATGGGATAAATGCTTCATTAGCACAAACAGTATCAGGCTAAGAAACTAAACTGCCTCGGTGTGGCAAAGACTCGACAAACAACACTGCTGCTTCCTTGCCAAATATGAGCTAACTCATAAACCAACACCAAGTGCTGTCAGTAAGTTTAAAATAACGGAAGCAGTTGTGAAAGTCAGGGCATTAGACCAAGTGGTGGTGACGGCGCACACGCTTAATCCCAGCACTCGGAAGACAGAGGCAGGCGAATCTCTGTGAGTTCAGGCCACCCTGGTCTACAAGAGCGAGTTCCAGGTTAGGCTCCAAAGCTACAGAGAAAGCTTGTCTCGAAAAGCCAAATAAATAAATAAAATAATTAAATTAAAAAAAATCAAGAGAGGGCATCCTTAATCACACAACAAGCATCCGCAGTCACTGGCTGCAGCAGCGATGGCGTATTTGGGACAGACATCACGGCTGTGGCAAACGCCCACCACAGCAGGAGCAAAGGTCTGAGACTTGCTTTCAGGAGTCCGTCCTTGTGGCAGAGAAGGCAGGGCAGAGCTGCTTCAGTCCGAGGTGGCGGGAGCCTGCAGCTGCCACTACTTCACATGGTGTCCAAACCAGGAAGAGGGGAGACAGGAACCATCAAGGATAGCCCCCAGCACCTCTGCCACCATCTGGGGATGTGAACCCATGGGGCTGAAGAGAGGCATTTTGGTGAAGAGCATGCTCCAGCATCAGGCCTCCTTCGATGTAGAAAGGAAGATTATTTTTTATTATTATTATTCTATGTGTACATGGTTTGTGTAGGAGAATATGTAGACAATTAATGAGCACGTGAGTCTCCACATGTGTGATACTACCTATGCTGAGTCATCTCACTGGCCTCCTTTTGTAGGTATGCATGTTTTTTCCAAGACAGGTTTTCTCTGTGTAGCCCTGGCTGTCCCGGAACTTACTTTGCAGACTAGGCTGACCTCAAACTCAGATCTGCCTCAAGTGCTAGAATTAAGTGTTCTATAATCATTACCTGGCTGATGAAGGATATTTTAAATCATGCCAACATATTTTAATATAACAAGTGAAATACAAACTTTCAAATACTCATTTTCATAAAACTTGTCTTTTTTTTTGAAACGGGGTCTTTTTGTATGGCTTTGGAGTCTATCCTAGAACTTGCTCTGTAGACCAGGCTGGCCTCAAACTCAGAGATCCACCTGCCTCTGCTTCCTGAATGTTGAGATTAAAGCATGGACCACCACTGTCCAGGCTCCACAAAACTTTTTCACACAGGATGTACCAGTGATTGAAGGACACATTAATGAACAAGATATATAGACAAGTAAATACAATCCCTTCCCTTAAAGAACTTATAATAAACTGGAGATGACAGCAAGTCTGGAAATGGGACTGTATTGCTAGAGGAATTGGATGAGTACCTAGCATAACCTCAAGGTGTTAGGGGAGGCTCAGAAGTAGTGTATCTGTGTGTGTTACATGCATACAAAGGTATGGGTGTGTGCGTACCTTTGTAGCGATCAGAGCAGGACACTGGGTGTCTTCCTCTATTGCTATTGGCCTGACTGCCTCAAGACAGGGCTTCTCACTAAATAAACAGGGCTATGATAGGGATAGGATGGCTGCCCGGCAAGCTCCCACCATCTGCCTGTCTCCACCCACCAACACTGAGGCACCTGCACCATGCATCTCCCTGCTTTTTACCTTGTGTTTCCAGACCCAGAGTTCTTATCTACTGAGCTAGCTCCCCAGCTCCTACGAGTAATTTCTAAGCAAAGATTTGAAGTAGTTAGCTGGAGATGGGGTAGAGAGAACTGAGCAGACCGTTTTAACCCAAAGAAAGCAAGATAATCAAAGAGAGTGCCTAAGGACCGGAGGAGGGAACCATCGGAAAATAGTTTAAGCTAAAGTCAGATCAAAAAGGCCATTAAGACTGCATAAAGAGTTTAGATCAAGGTATATTAAACATGGGATACAGTGATTCACTTCTAATTTTAAAAGATCATTTTGTTTTCTGAGTAAGCAGTGAATTGGAGCCAAATCTGGAAGCAGCAGGCATTCTTTATGAAGAATTTAGAATTCTCGGTAACGAGTCACTACAGTATGTACTGAGGGTGACAGTAGAGATGGATTTTAAAGTTCACTTCAAATTTCAACAGAAGAAACCATACAGTTTAGAACATTAAGAGGAAGCTGATTCTATCAGTTGTTCATACACATGATTTTGTCTTTGTTTTTGAAGACAGGGTTTTTCTGTGTAACAATTCTGGCTGTGCTAGAACTCGTTTTGTAGACCAGCCCAGCCTTCAACTCAGAGATGCCCCTGCTTCTGCCTCCCAGTGCTGGGAGTAAAGGCGTGCGGCTGCACTCACCTTTTATCAAGAGAGAAGTGAGAGATTAGAGATTGAGGTTTCTCACATATGGGCTGGCACCTAAGGTGGTGTGCACCAAATAAACCTCATGTCGGGATGCATACCTGTAATTGCACAAAGGAAGGACAGACAGAAGCACAAGAATAGACTATTCTTAGCTATGTACTAAGTAGTTGGTTGGCCTAAACTACATGAGACCTTGTTCAAAACAAAACTGGCTCAACAAGTAAAGGTATTTGCTGCCTTACCACCCTCCCAGGAGTTTGATCCCCAGGGCCCACGTGGTGGAAGGTGAGGGAGGACTGACTCTTGTACGTTGTGCTCTAACCTCCATGTGTGCCATGACAAACTCACACCAGTACAAACATACGGAGTAAGCAATAAAACAAGAACCCTAGGCACAGTACCAATGGCCAGGGAGATGGGAAAGGAGGACTATATAGATTTTCCCCAGAGAAACTCTCAGAAGTTAGAGACCAAGTAGAACTGTGCAGAGAGTGTGTTTGTGTGGGAAGTTAAAACCAGGAGGTAGTAAGAAGAATCAAAGATGATTTCAGTCCTGTTCTTTAAATACACTAATTTGGAGATGAGTGCTTAGAAGTTTAGACAGTTATGCAGAATAGGTGTCTAGTGTTCCTTAGCCCAGGGAAATATCTAGCAGGAGCTTGCCAACTCCTGAGTTGAGACAAACCAAGATTCTATCTATGGAGCAAGTAGCTGTGGTAGTGTATGCTTAACATGAATGTAATTCTATCTGCAATGAATTCAATGAGCTACATTATTCTACCAGTCCCAGACCTATGGGTACCCTGGAGTTAGCCTTCATAGGGTTAAAGACTAATAAACTGGGGGTAGGGAAATTAAGGATGCTAAAAACACTAAAACAATTGTATATGAGAAAGAACATCACGTGGAGAGCAATGTGAGGGGACACAGGATAATAATATAAGCAATCTTATATAATTATATAATTATCTTATATAATCACTCATGGTACTGAGATGCTAAGTCAGGAGAATCATTTGATCAAGAAGCAAAGTTGTAAACTTTAAGAAGTGAGGCAGGGATCTAGAGAGATGGCTCAATGGCTAAGAGTACTGGCCACTCTTCAGAGGACCCAGATTCAATTCCCAACACCCGTCTTATAACCGTCTGTGACTCCAGTCCCAGGGTATCCAAAGCCTCCATGGGCACCAGACACATGTGTGGTGCAATTACATACAGACAAACACCCATATACATAAAAAATTGGGAAAAAGTGAGGTAGAAAGTAAGAAATGCCAAAAGTCTTAAATATGACCAAAGGAATGCCTTTAATCTCAGCACCTGGGGAGGAAGAGGCAGGACAAACTCTATAAATTTAAGGCCAGCATAGCCAAAATAGTACCAGGACAGTTGGCACTACTCAGAGAGACCCTGCCTCAACATAAATAAATAATTAAACCATCAGAAGACATCAGAGGTAGGTAGCACAGCAAATAACAAAGGCTGTAACTGTTGTAATCTGTTGGCCTGGTTTGTCACCTGAGAACCCTGTCCCTTTAAGAGACAAGTCCCCTCCCTGAAGGCGTAAGTCACAAACAATCCCATACCAGTTTGGAATTATGACCAATAGAGAAGCTATTTATTTAAAGGGGAAAAACTTACAGATCACCATCCCAGACAACAGCCCTCTGCTCAATCAGGAAGGGAGCCTAGTTGAGGGAAGCCAGAGTGAGTGCAGAGGGAAGTGGCAGCTTTTTTTTTAAAGGGAGACCACGCCCCAGTGGGCTGGTATCTCAGCAGCTAGAAGGAAAGCAGCCTGCTCTCTCTGTCCCTCTTCTGAAGAGGTAACTAATGCCTCTCCCTCCTCTCCTCTTCTCCCCTTCCCTTTCTTCTCCATAATCCACTAAGTAAACTTTATACCCACACTCTCTGCATGGCATATCTGTCTCTCTTACCCACCACTGTCTCCCACCCGCAGGGAACGACGGGAGGGGGGGGAGGCACGTGACTGCTGTCTCTCCTGGGACTGGTCCCCCACCACATGTTTATAAATAATAACAGTAACAACTTCAAGATGAGGGGAAAATTGCTTTGAAAACATAATTGCCAAAGTACCAAGAATCAAATTGACAAATGACAATTTTATTTTTTATGCATAAAGGTTGATGAAAAACCATTACTAGCTCTATTAAAACTCAACATTTCAATTGAAAAGCACGGAAAGCATACTTATTAAATACCACTTTCTAAAATACAGCTTTAGAACATCTAACATGCTTAATTTCAGTACAATGGATTCAAGACCAAGTATACATGTTACATGCATCAAGACTAGATTACAAATTATCATAGTCATCATCATCATCGTCATCGTCATCATCATCATCCCGTTTTCTTTTCAGTGCATTTGCTGACTCATTGGCTGTATTCTGTGATACCATATTAGTGGTAATCAGAATGTTTTTGGACCCAATTAGTGACGGATTAATCAGAACATTCTGAACTGTTGATGCTGCGGGAATTGAAGCTTTCACAGCAGGGGACTGGGAAGCAGGCATCTGCACTGTGAACCTTTGTCCTGTGAGGGACATTGGGGTGCCCACTTTAGTTGAGACAGACATGGTCTGTGGAGTTGGTGTGCCTAGTGTGGGAGTACTGGGTCTGCTAGAAACTGAGCCAACACTTAATCGTGGAACTGTGATTCTTCCTGCAGGAGTAGGTGCCTTTTTTTGCAAAGACTTAAGCCTATAGTTTGGAGCAGTTAAACAATATCTATCAGGTGGCAATCTAGGCCCTGAGTATGGCTTGATCAACGGCAAAGGAGTTTGATTTCTTTGTCTTGCAATATCTAATAAAAAATCCCTTGGGGGAGGAGAAGTGAAAGACTGGTCGGCCCGGCACTGGATTGCCAATCGCACATCGTCTGCATCAACAGTAGCTTTCTTAGCATGGCTGGAATAAATTTTAGCATCATCTAGAATTGTGGTCACATATCGGAAGGCAAACTCCAACATCTGATTTATAACTCTCGGCTCATATTCTGTAATCCCCATATCCTTCAGGATTTGGGCCATCATCTGTGCATCTTTCGGCATGCTCTTGGGAGACGCCATCTTGCCAGACTCCATGATATCCGGTGATCAGACTTTAGGTCATTTAAAAAAAATATGGAAATTAGATCAAACCGAAATAGTTACTTTAGTAGCAACTGTTAGGAATTTAAAATTTTCAAATGTGTTAAAATTTTCAAAACTCTATCTAAAATGTAAAACAGCAATCTCTGTATACCTAAACTTCCCTCTGCTTAAAAATACTGAGTTCCTTCTCTGAGTGTGGAATATAAAAAGATGACACAAATAGTTAAGTAATAAAAGATTAGGGGAAAACAGGGTAAAATCAGTAAAAATACCACTTCAGACTATATGCAGCGAGTCTGGGCAGGCAACTATCAGAGCTAAAGTGACTGATAAAAATAACAGTAATATCCTACTGCTCGAGTCCACAGTAATCTATCCTTCATGAAAGATCAATAAACTCACACTTGTTTAAAAACCACCCACAGCATTTTCCCTCTTCATATTCAGACCTTATCTATCCAACCCCTCATAGAAGCTGTCCCCATTATTAGAAGGGGAAAATGTCCAAAATAACTATGTAACAATACTCGGCATGTGGTCTTTTATTTTCTGTGTCCATAGCAGAACACAATTGCTTACTACTGGTGTCTTTCTGCTTTCTGGACCCTCTAGCAACACTTAGCTAATTAGTACTAACACTCTACTACCTGACTTATAACATAAATCCAACATCAAAGTGTACCTTACCTTCTTGAGCTAAATCACCCACATTAACGTACTTCAGTCCTGATCTTGACGCAAGTTCTTTGCCTAGTGTGGTTTTTCCAACCCCGGGTGTACCTGTAAAAGAAGTCACAGAAAAACACGGTTCAAATGCTATTTATGGGGCTGGAGAGATGGCTCAGTGGTTAAGAGCATTGCCTGCTCTTCCAAAGGTCCTGAGTTCGATTCCCAGCAACCACGTGGTGGCTCACAACCATCTGTAATGAGGTCTGGTGCCCTCTTCTGGCCTGCAGACATATACACAGACAGAATATTGTATACATAATAAATAAATATAAAAAAAAACAAATGCTATTTATTAGATGTCAGTTGGTCTGCCCTGAAGGGTCTTTTTTTTTTTTTTTTTTTTTGGTTTTTCGAGACAGGGTTTCTCTGTAGCTTTGGAGCCTGTCCCGGAACTCCCTTGGTAGACCAGGCTGGCCTTGGACTCACGGAGATCCACCTGTCTCTGCCTCCCAAGTACTGGGATAACAGGCGTGCGCCACCACCGCCCAGCTGCCCTGAAGGGTCTTAACTGACACAAAAATTTTCTTAATTAGCAATCACATATGAATATATATACCATGATCTAATAAAAATTCCCCAGAAAGCCTGGTGTGGTGAGCACTCAGGGGGCAGAGACAGATGAATCTCTGTGAGTTCAAAGCCAGCCTGGTCTACATCGTGAGTTTCAGAACAGCCAAGGAAACACAGAGAGACCTTGTCTCAAAACGAAACCAACTAAACAAAAAATTCTTCAGAAATGACTCGGTGTCAGTCTCTGTATCCTAATTTCCAGGGGTAGGATTTCAGCAATTTTGATGCAAATTCTGCCCGCAACAACATGAACCTTCCCAGCCTAAAACTGGGCACCTCAAATAAACTGCCATCATTTACTGCTTTAATGAAGAAATTTAGGTGGCATGAGAGAAGGTCACTACTCCTCACCCCTAACTCTGATAACTTCCCCAGAGGGAACTACTATAAACCAGGCCTTTCTCAGCTTTCTGTGTTTGTGATATCTAAGGAACATAACGTCCTACTTGGTATGTGTTTAAACAAGTGTACACATACACACACTGTATATATCCACACACAGCACTGATATCCTATACATTGTCCTTCGCTTTTCTCCTTTTATTGTTAACACAATTATAAAGCAATCAAACATAATTAAAGCTGTTCAAACTTAAGTAACCCTGATAAATCATGCCTCTAAAATGTATTTAGAAAAACATTTCCACTGTGGTACAGCAATCTGAAGCCTTGACTCAACTCGTGTGAACTCTGAACTCAACATGGTTATTTTATTTTAGTCTGACTTATGGTATAGCTCTTGTTTTGACAGGGAGCTGTGCAGTCCAGGCTAGCCTTTCTGATTTTCCTTAGTATCAGGATAACAAACATAAATTATGCCATCCAGTTTATGTAGTCGGGGGATCCAACTCAGGGCTTCATGCCTCCATCTCCAGGGTCTCAAATTGTAGCCTACTAGCTTCAATGCCTTATAGGAACCCCAATATACTGTCTGTCCAAGCAAATCAGATATTGTAAAATATATAAGGGCTCTTTCTTTTTTGGTTCTTTGAGACCGGGTTTCGCTGTAGCTTTGGAGCCTGTCCTGGAACTAGTGAAGACCGGGCTGGCCTCGAACTCAGAGATCCGCCTTCTTCCTCCGCCTCCCGAGTGCTGGGATTAAAGGCGTGCGACACCACCGACCGGCCCTCCTAAGGACTCTTAAAGGCTAAAATTTGCTTATGGTTCATTAACTGACAAAAACCCTGCTTCCACAAACAGAATCTTAATTTTTTTTTGTATAAAAGAATAGCATCTACGCCCATTTAATTTTTGTACAACTGGCCTACGACGGTATTAGACGCTACAACTTAATATTTCCAGTAAAAGCTTCGAAGATCCAGAAGAGCCCCACCCACGATCGGCTCCAGAGCTAACATTCCACGGCACCAACGGCCACATAGGCTCAGCTTTCACACCGAAACAACGACAAAGCCTGTGGCACCAACCGACCAAAACCGTTAATCGGTCACGTCTCTTCACGAACATCCAAAGCATTTACCGAAAACTTTTAGGCAGTGTTTCCCAGAAGCAAAGGGAAAGAGAAAAAAAAAAAAATCACGACTAGGAAGGCCCAAGGACCCCACCATCATCCCATCTCCTATCGGCTAGAAACCGCTTTTACCGCACTTGGATGGAGAAACCCCGAGCCCAACCCCGACAAAGGACCCGCAGCCCTGCCCGTTCTCCGAGCGAAATACCAGATTCACAAAGACCAAGCCTAGGGCGGGGCAGGGAAGCGGGACCTTCTCTTTCCTCGCCGCGCCGCGACCGGCCACCCGGATTACCGCCCCCCTCCCCCCAACGGCCGCGCGCGCTGGGTCCTCACGCGACAGCCACACGCTACGCCGCGCGGCCCGAGGCGACCCCCTCCTGCTTCCCCCGGACCTCACGGCCCCTCGGCGTCCCCGGCCCGGCCCCGCCGCGCGCCCTAACCGGTGAGCAGGATGTTCGGAAGCTTCATAGTCTTCCTTCCCAGGCCGCCAGCGCCTCGGCTCACACGCCCAACGCGCTCTCCAGGGAGGAGCCGGAAAGGGCGGGCGGGCGGGCGGGTGGCCGTGTGCGCCCGCGGCTCGCTTTCCTCCCGGCCCCGCTCGGGGCTCCCGACGCGCTTCAGGCGCCCTTGACACGCACCGATGACTTTCCGGTATCCGGTGCTACGCTTCTATCGAACGGTGGAACCCGGGCCGCAACCCCGGCCGGCGTTTTGGGTCAGGCAGTACGCCGGACGCCTATGCGACTCTTTCTGCTGCCCGCCCCGCCCGTCTAGTAGCGTCGCGGAAGCGCCGGCGGTCAGGAAGGTCCCCAGGAGGCGGTCCCTCCTGGAAGCCTACGGCGGAGTTGGTAGGCTGGGCCGCTATCTTCCCTCAGGGAGGAGATCCTGGGCTCCTCCGCTCCGTTCCGCCCACGAGGGTACGCGGCTCCCGGGAAGTAAGGCCGCGGCGGCTTCGGCTGTGCTTATTAATGTCCTAGAGGCGTAAGGCTAGCTTCGTCTTCCCACCTACCTGGGCTGTCCTCCCGACCCTCCCTCCCGTATGGACTGCTGTAGGATGTGGGTGACGAGCCCCGAGCCCTGATGTGAGGTGTCAGCTCTGCGGAATTACCGAGGATTGCTGTGTGAGCTGAGTGTGAGCCCTGTGCAGCGTGTGCGGCGGAGGGGGATCGGCTGGGGATGCTTCCTGAAGGTCTCGTTTTTCTCCAGCTAGTCCACGAGTCTGGCACCATCTGAGACAGTTGTCTGTTTATTGGAGGAGGAGATTGTCAGTCTTGTTTTCAAAGAGTCCGGACCAGTAACGGACTTGAGCGTCTTGTGTTTCGACAAGTATATTTTCTTGAGTAGATGTTTTTGTGCCCTTTTGAAACTTCAGGCTCTAATCCTAAATTATATCAGGGAAGAGGATTTGTTTTACTAGGTGGGAAACTTTTAGTGTGTGGGCTTGTGAAAAACGTATACCACTACAGGTTGGTTATTAGATAAAATTGTAGTCATTTAAACTAAACTTTGCTTTGGGTTTTTAACATGTTAATTTTCTCTCATTAGTTCTCGAGCCCCTATAATGTGGCTGATTGTGTATTTAAATACCGATTACTATAATTCTGTATTTATAGTTTTTCCTAACTTGAGAATTTTTTTTTCTTTTTTTCCCAGGTGAATTACACTTCAGTGTACTCCAAATTGTATACTACTGATGGGAACTATTAAAGTTTATAATGTCAGAAACTTTCCTTAGACCAAAGGTTGCTTCCACAAAGGTATGAGTGGCTGTGTAGTGATTGCCTAAAGACAGTGACAAAGCCTTTAATCCCAGCACTTGGCAGGCAGATCTCTGATTTCTAAGCCAGCCTGGTCTACAGAGTGAGTTACAGGACAGCCAGAATGGTTTCCTGTCGCAAGGCCCTCTCCCACCTCTCCGACTACCCCCCCCCAAAGAAAAGACAATGGCAAAAGGCAAAAGGTTGTTTGTTCTCAGTGACTTAATCCTAGCAGAGTAGTGATGGTCCAATGTCTGTTGAGATTAGCGACCTAAAGTCTGGTAATAAGCTGCAAAACAACCAGAACCTTAATTCTGGAAAAAAAATTTTTTTTTAAATCTTTCAAAACAAAAATAAATAAATAAATCTTTCAAAACAATTTCTCTGTGTAGACCTGGCTGTCTTGGAACTTACTCTGTATATCAGGCTGCCTCTGTCTCCCGAGTTGCTGGGATTAAAGGCTCGAGCCACTGCCCAGCTTTGAGAAAGCATTTGTAGTCCCAGTAACACAGAGTGAGCACTCTTGAATAGAAGAGACAGTATGTGTTTGGTAATTTGTTAGCTTAACCATGGACTCTACTTCTTAGAAGTCACGAAGTTCAGTGTGTCGTTTTTCAGCAAGATAGGAATTTAGGTGCAAGGGGTGTCCAGATGTTATCATCTGCAAGGGAACTGGGAACCACTTCCCTACAGGTGGCTCCAGCTTTTTTTTTTTGATTTCAAGTAAATTATGTAGCTTTGTTGTTTTTCTTTTTTCATGGTAGAAAGAAGTAAGAAACAACAAAATGTATAAATAATATGCAAATCAATATTTTTGTCAGTAAGTTTAGCATAGAACTGTTTTCATGCACTTTTAAATACAGAAAAATGAAAACATTTATAGTAACATTGCCAGTCTTTTAGTACAGAAAAAAAAAAATGAATCAACTGGTTATGACCACGTTTTTTTTCTCCATAACTTTCTTTTTCTACTGCTGATAATATTCCTAACCTTCTGACCTAAGAGTGAAGTGTAATTAGGATTGATAAAGTAGTTATCAGCCCACATTTCTTCCCACAAGCCTTATTTCCACCTCTAGTTTTGGGCTCTATCTCTGAAAGGAGCATTATCTTAATGAAGAGTTCCCAACTGTAATTAATTCCCCTCCACTGTTGGTATCAGTCTCCAATGTAGGGGTCAAGGCTGGAGCCAGGGCCTAGTGATGTGGGCAAGCATTCTACTGCTGAGCAACACCCTGACCCAAGCAGAGTATCCTTGAATCTGATCTTCCCTCATTCATCAGGCAGGACATTTCAAAGCCAGGCGAAAATGAGATTTTTTTTCTAGATTTATTATAGAGTAGAGCAGGCTATCCCAAACTTGCGACCATCCTCTTGCTCTTGTCTCTTCACTGCAAGGCTGAGAAGCTTGTGCTACCACACCCAGACATTTAAGAAAATTTCATTATCTGGAAAACACTTTTAGTGCTGTTATTTTAGGTTGAAATTGCTCAATTCAGTATTTTTTTCTTTGACAAGGTTTATGTTACAACCCTGGCTCTCCTGAAACCTTCTTTGTAGACTGGGCTAACCTCAAACTCAAAGAGATCCACCTGCCTCTGCCTCCAAAGTACTGGGATTAAAGTCCTGTGTCACCACCGCTTGGCTTTTACCTAAGTTATTAAAGAAAAGGAAGTAGTGGAAGGAAACAGGGAGAGGTTAGCAGTTTCTGTAGACCAGAAAACATGGACTGGAATGTGTGGAATTTGCTGGTCTTTCCTAAAGTTTCTGTGATTAAGATAGCACCTTCCCTAGAAAGCCTGTCTCACTAAAGTGTAGACTGCTCCATTACAGCTGTAAGTACCAGGCACAGCATTAGAGCATTAGAATTTCCTATCTTTATAAAGTCTGAAGACTAATCTGGCACTTAATACAGGTTCTCATTTCTCCCCA
>NW_004949109.1:318962-323694 GCF_000317375.1 Microtus ochrogaster | reverse complement strand
AATATTTAGCATCGGCCGGGTGGTGGTGGCGCACGCCTTTAATCCCAGCACTTGGGAGGCAGAGGCAGGCTGATCTCTGTGAGTTCGAGACCAGACTGGTCTACAAGAGATAGGCTCCAAAATCACAGAGAAACCCTGTCTCGAAAAACCAAAAAAAAAAAAAAATATTTAGCATCATGTGTTTTCTGACTTAAAAAAATGTTAATCTGTTTTTCTTCCTCTTTATTGAGACAATGTCTCACTATATAGTCATGGCTGGCCAGGTTGGCCTCAAATTAACGGAAGTCTGCCTGCCTCTGTCCCTGGAATACTTGGATTACAGATGTGCTCACTATGTAGCTCAGGCTTCTCTGGAACTGATTGTACAACCTTGAGTTTATCCAAGTTCTGGGGTTATAAACATGAGCCGCCATGCCTGACAAGAAGCTAATTTTTTATGATTACTTTGTTTATATGTCTTCATATTAACCTTCAACAGAAGCTTCCTGATTTGTTATTTCCAACCTCTGAAAGCCTCCTCGAGGGGCCGGGAGATGGTTCAGTGGGTGAAGGTTCTTAGACAACTTAGACAACCTGAATTCATATAGTGAGTCTAGTCTGTTGAGGAGATTGTGTTTTTAGCACATCTCATATTTCACAGTAAAGCCAGCAGGCAATTTACATAGTAATGGTTTTTTTTAAAAAAACCTAACTATATCTAAACCTGTTTAGTCCTCAATAATATTAACCTGATGTTTTGTTTCGCTTCCTTATTCCACAATTATTCTTAGCCCTTCCATAAAAGGTACACTATTTTCTCTTCCTCTTTGTCTTCTGAAAGTTTGAGCTCATATCTTCACAATGTACTCCACATTTCAGCCAAGTTTGTTAGTACACACCTTTAATCCCAGAACTGGAGAGTCAGACTCAGGAGAATATCTTTTTTTTTTTAAAAATATTTATTTATTTATTAGATATACAATATTCTGTCTTGTATGCCTGAAGGCCAGAAGAGGGCACCAGACCTCTTTACAGATGGTTGTGAGCCACCATGTGGTTGCTGGGAATTGAACTCAGGACCTTTGGAAGAGCAGGCAATGCTCTTAACCACTGAGCCATCTCTCCAGCCCTCAGGAGAATATCTTGAGTTCAAGGTCAGGCTGTCCTCCACTGCAACTTCCAGCTGTACTACTTAGTGAAACAACAGGAAGAGCCTTGGGGCGCACGCCTTTCATCCCAGCACTCAGGAGGCAGAGGCAGTAGGATCTGTGGGTTCCAGGACAGCCAGGGCTGCACAGAGAAACCCTGTCTCAAGAAAACAACAACAAAAACCCCAACAGAGAACCCTGACATTTCAGGCAGACTTTGAGATAGTACATAATACCTCACTTTAACCTTTTGTGTTATTACTTTGAGTGCTCTGGGCATCACTTTAGACTTTTACTCCTAATTTATTATATATACCATATTCTGCTTTTTAAAAATTCATGTATGTTTTGTATTTATGATGTATCAGGAAGTGGATGGGTCTGCTTTCTTCTTTGCCATGGTGGAGTCAATCATGGTCTTAATCAGCCAGACAGGTACTCTACCACAGAGCTACATCCTTAGACCTTTGTTATTACAGGAGTGGGGCTTTTTTGTCAGATTTCCTTTGAACTGCCAGCCCCCAAATAATGACATGGAGACTTATTATTAATTATGAAAGCTTGACCTTTGTTTAGGCTTGTCCCACTAGCTCTTATATCTTAAATTAACCCGTTTCTATTAATTACATTTTGCAATGTGGCTCTTCTCTTCCATTCTGTATGGCTGACTCCCTCTGCATCTCCCATGTGCCTAGTGTCCCCTAAGTTCTTCTCTCTGCCTGAAGTCCTGTGTATCCTCTGCCTCCTAGCTAGGCTCTTCAGCTTCTTTTTTTTTTTTTTTTTGGATTTTTCGAGACAGGGTTTCTTTCAGAGGACCAGGTTTGGTTCAAGCAGTTCACAAACTGCCTGTAACTCCAGTCCCAGGGGATCCAGTGCCCTCTTCTGGCCTTTGTGGGCACACACACATGTGACACGTAAACACATATGCGTAGAAATAAAATAATTTTGGAGAGAAAGTCTTGTTGTAAGCATTCCCAAATTACTTATTATTACGAATATTATTATTATGGGGGGGGGCTTGAGACAAGGTTTTTCTGTGTAGCCTTAGCTGTCCTGGAACTCATTCTGTAGAGAAGGCTGGCCTCAAACTCAGAGATCCTTCCTCTGCCTCATGAGTGCCGGAATTAAAGGTGGGTGCCATCACCATCTGGCTACATTTTAGTTTTTCATGGTATCTTTCATTCAAAATATGGTAAAGCAATAAGGCATGATGGCACAGGTCTTTAATTCCAGACCTTTCTGAGTTTGAGGCCAGCCAGTTCTACATAGTGAGACCCTGTGTCAACCCCCACAACCCCCTCCAAAGCAAACATGTTAAAGCCGTGTACCACTAATTGATGGAGTAGTTGCTGTTCTGACTTGAGATTCTGTTGAGAACCTACCTTCTAACTCTCTTACTGGGAACAGAATTTTAGAATGTGGCTCTACTTAGTATTTTAGAATCTAGGCACCGACTATATTTCATGAAAAAAAAACACACGTATCTCCTACACATGAGCTACCTTCTTATTTTAATTGATCTGTTTGTAATAGGAGCCAGGCAGTAGTGGCACATGCCTTTAGTCCCAGCACTCAGGAGGCAGAGGCAGGTGGAGCTCTGTGAGTTTGTGGCCAGTCTGGTCTATAAAGCAAGTTATAGAGCAGCCAGGGCTGTTACACAGAGAAACCCTGTCTCCAAAAGCAAAATTTAAAAAAGAGGAAGAAAAAAGTGTAATCTGTTCTCAGTACTCACGGTGGTTGTGTTTTGTGAAGTTGCTAAGTTAGAAAATATCAAACTATTGTCCTTTTGAAATACAGGAGTAGGAGCCGGGTGGTGGTGGCGCACACCTTTAATCCCAGCACTCGGGAGGCAGAGGCAGGCGGATCTCTGTGAGTTCGAGACCAGCCTGGTCTACAGAGCTAGTTCCAGGACAGGCACCAAAGCCACAGAGAAACCCTGTCTCGAAACCCCACCTCCCCCCCAAAAAAAATACAGGAGTAGGGGCCTGGAAAGATGGCTCAGCGTTTAAGAGCATGAAGAGCACTTCCACAGTTCAATTCCCAACAACTATATGGTGACTCACAGCCATCTATAATGAGATATGGTGCTCTCTTCTGGCCTGCAGGCATGCATGCACAACATTGCATATCCAATAGTAAAAGTAATAGTAATAATAATAAAATACAAGAGTAGATTTCTATAAGCCTCTAGTCAGAATTGCTGTAAGCTTTTTGTCAGACTGTCATTTCATTCTACTTGCGTTTTAGATTTATGTATGAGGAGGGGAATTAAACCAGGGTGTTGTACAGACTAAATAGGTGTTCTAGTGAGCTTTACACTCAGCCCCAGTCCGTAGGTGCCAAGGGTCTAACTCAGGTCCTCATGCTGTGTAGCAACCATTTTTCTGATTGAACACTCTCCAGCCCCTGCAATTGAATTTTATGAATTCAAATAACCTCTTAAGAATCCTGTGCCCTTTGTAGCAAAAATTTGTTTTAATTTAGTTACTAAGTTGTTTTTGAAAATATACAATATAGGACTTGAGGAATTTTCAGAAGAAAATAATTGTTTCATTTCATCTGTAATTTAGTTTTAAAATGTGTTTATATTACATATTTAATAGACCTTTGTAGGAATAATAACTACTAAGAAAAATTTTTTAAATTGTGTCGCATTCTAGCATTGTGGTTTTAATTGGTGTTTGTATTTGGTTTTAGGGTGGGTCTATTTTATTAATAACAGGTCCTCCAGGATGTGGGAAGACAACTACTCTAAAAATACTATCAAAGGAGCATGGGATCCAAGTACAAGAATGGGTTAATCCCGTTTTACCAGACTTCCAAAAAGATGATTACAAGGAGTTACTTAATTTAGGTAAGTTTTGCTGCAAAGGTGCTGGAGTTACAAAGAAAGCTTTACTTAATGAAACTTCCAGGTCAAGTAGTAAGAGCGCATGTTTCTCCCATGCTCATCAGTTTGAGGAGAAACTGAGAGGCGCCGATAGAGAGTAGAGCGGGGTTCTTAGAAGATTAAGTTTAAACTCTTTTAAGATAACAAGCTGATTTTTGTGGGTTTTTTTGTTTGTTTTTCATTTTTTTGCATTTATTTATTGATTATGTACATGTGTGCATGCGCAAACGTTTCCATGCCGTGGCTTTCACGCAGAAGTCAGTTCTCTCCTTCCACTGTAGGTTCTGAGCCTGCTCAGTTTATGCTGTTTGAGACAGCGTTTCATGTACCTTGGTTTGCCCTAACTTGTGATCCTCCTACTTCCGCGTCCACCCGCTAGGACTATAGGCATGTGGCACCACACTAGATTAATAGGATCTCAGATTTTCATTATTTATGGAGTTCCACACTGTAAGGTCTTCTGTTTCAGTGTCAATCAAGTCTTAGAACATGATAAAGGAACTAGCCTCTCAATAAAATAGCTTACATCTCAGCAATTAGGAGACAGATCTCTGTGAGTTCCAGACCAGCCTAGTTCTGGCCATCTAGGGCTGCACAGTGAGACCCTGTCTCTAAACTAAAGCACTCCCCTTAAAAAAAAAAAAATTGCTGGGCAGTGGTGGCACATCTTTCTTTCTTTCTTTCTTTCTTTCTTTCTTTCTTTCTTTCTTTCTTT
>NW_004949109.1:316785-318144 GCF_000317375.1 Microtus ochrogaster | reverse complement strand
GTCTACAAGAGCTAGTTCCAGGACAGGCTCCAAAACCACAGAGAAACCCTGTCTCGAAAAAGCAAAAAAAAAAAACAAAGAAAGAAAAGAAAAATTATTCTTGGCCATCATACTAGTCTTTTGAAATGATATCTTATTTTAAATTTAAAACATTTCAAATAATTGAAAGATAGTCTTCAGTACTGTAAGTTGTATCATTTAAATGAATTTTATGTGTACAATATTTGTATAATGTTAATGTATGTAATTTGAAAATAAAATAATAAATGTATTTCTTTTCAGATTCAAAAGTCTACATAGTTCCATACCAATCTCAGACAGCAGTCTTCAGTGACTTTCTGTTGAGAGCCACCAAGTACAGCAAACTGCAGATGCTCGGAGATGATCTGACAACTGATAAGAAGATAATTCTGGTTGAAGTAAGGACAGCTTTTACAGTGCTGCTGGAACTCTTGTGTAGACAGTTGTGAGATACATTAGTAGCGGTTTTGTGATAGCAGAGGCCTGAAGGTTGTTTCGGTACTCATCAACAGAATAAATAGTGTAGGTTACAGTAGAGGAGCTGTATGACAGCATAGCTTTCAACTGCAATGCTATCGGTATAGAAAAGCAAAGGAAATCTATGGAAAGTTAATTTCCTCAGTGACAATAAATGTCCTTTAATTACTCTGAAAACTGTGATCAAAATACTTTGGATAAGTAATGTTTTTTCTTGACAAAAGTTTAAAAATAAATATTCAATGGAATATCACTGAGCTAATACTTGTCCCTTATGTTCAACAGGATTTACCTAACCAGTTTTATCGGGATTCTCATGCTTTACATGAAATTCTAAGGTCAGTATCATTGGAAACCAGTGTTTCAAGCTCCATATTAGAGGTGGGGTTGTAATTCAGTGGTAGAACGTTTGTCTGGTATGAAGAGCTAAATTGCTTGAATTTCTGCATCATCTTGTTATTTTAGGAAATATGTGCAGATTGGCCGGTGTCCTCTTGTATTCATAATCTCTGACAGTGTCAGTGGAGATAACAATCAGCGGTTACTCTTTCCCAAAAAGATTCAAGAGGAGTGTTGTATTTCAAACATTAGGTAAGAAATTGTTCTTATGCTTTGTTTTGTTTTTGTCTTGTTTTTTCGAGACAGGGTTTCCCTATGTAGTCGTGACTGTCTTGGAACTCACTCTGTAGACCAGACTGTCCCAGAACTCAGAGATCCACCTGCCTCTGCCTCCTGAATGCTGGGATTAAAGACGTGTGCCACCATTACCCAGTTTAAACTATTTTTAATTTTTTTTGTTTTGTTTTGTTTTTTGAGACAGGGTCTCTCTGTGGCTTTGAAGCCTGTCCTGGAACTAGCTCT
>NW_004949109.1:308913-315934 GCF_000317375.1 Microtus ochrogaster | reverse complement strand
ATATTGTATACGTAATAAATAAATATTTAAAAAATATAACATTTTAATAATGAAATAGATTTAAAGCTACTAACTTAAAAATCACCTCAGTGGTATTAGGTAAGAAATTAAACCTATTGAAAACAAATACTAAAAGTCTGCCTAGGTTAAAAATATTAACTCTGCCAAGCAGTAGTAGCATATTGCCTTTTATCCCAGCACTAGGAAGGTAAGGCAAGAGGATTTCATGAGTTTGAGGCCAGCCTGGTCTATAAAGTGAATTCCAGGACAGCCAATACTGCCAGTGAAACCCTGTCTCAAAAAGGCAAAGCAAAAACCTCAAAATAAAAACCATTAACTCTGCATGTTTGCCTAGACTTAGAGATCTTGAATATATTTATAGATACAAGCACACAGAAAGTATGGAAAGATACTAAATTTCTGTGACAGTTTGGTTTGGGAAGACAAACAACTTTCATAAAGAATTTCTGAGGGCTGGAAAGATGTCTCAATGCTTAAGAGCACCAGCTGCTTTTTCAGAGGACCTGGGTTCAGTTCCCATCACCTACATGGAAGTTCACAGCTGTTTGTCACTCCAGTCTGGGGAGCAGATGTGGTCTTCTGACTGCTGAGGATGCTAGGCACATACCATACATGCGTACATACAGAAAAGACCTCACATAAAATGTAAAAAATAAAATAACATTTGAAAAAAAAAATTTTTGAAACACTTTTGGTTAATAAAGAGAATAATGTGTAAATTTAAGGATTGTAGTATAGTTCTATTTTTCTATGATAGTTTTATAAGATCTGATGTCCGATAGACTATGAATAGTCAACATTGCTTTTAGAGAAAGGATCTCCCTAGGTAATCCATATGGGTTAGAATTTAGGATTCTTTTGCCTCAGTTCCCACATGCTGGGACTATAGCCATGTTCTACCTAATACCTGGGCTGTGCAAGTTTTTAGACATTCAAATTTGAAAAAAATCTAATTTGTATGTAAGTTCTCAAAATGGGCTTTAGTTTGCATATATGTATTTATGTTTTGGCAAAACAGTTTAAATTGAATCTCTTCATTTTAGAATGGAGGAAGAGTTGTTGTTCCTGATAAATCGTCCCTGGAGTTGCTCTGTCAAGGATGTTCTGGTGATATCCGAAGTGCAATAAATAGCCTGCAGTTTTCTTCTTCGAAGGGTAACTAACTAGAAGACACATTCATAGAACAATGATAGGTTACTTTCTCTTAAACAGTCAATGAAATAAATCAGATTAAACCTCTGTGTAGTGCCTAGGGATCAGTCCCAGGGACTTCCTTATGGTTGGCAGGTATTCCATTGAGCTTTCTATTCTCAGCCCAGACTAGACATGTAGTGGTCCCTCCTTATCTGTAGTTTAGTTGCTTGCCGGCAGAACTCTCTGAAAATTTTAATAAAATATTCTAGAAGTAGATTAAGTCATAACTTTTAAATTTTACATTATACTGACTACTGACAAGGTCTTCCAGTGTTACACACCTTTAATTGTAGCACTCGGAGGCAGAGGCAGGCAGATCTCTGAATTTGAGGCCAGTCTGGTCTACACAGTGAGTTCCAGGACAGACAGGGCTACGTAGAGAGACCCTGTGACAAAAAATAAAAGAATTCTGCTGTCCATCCTGGGAAGCCAATCATCTTTGGCATCTGTGTGTGTGTGTGTGTGTGTCTCCATCCTGGGAAGCCAATCATCTTTGGCATCTCTGTGTGTATGTGTGTGTGTGTGTGCTGTAGACCAGGACAACTTTCCAAGTTGGTTCTCACTTTGGAACGCTTAGCTAGGCAAATCCTACAGCATAGGTATTTTTAGATTTATAGTTTTTTCCTAATTATGTCTCTGTGTGGATATATTCACTTGAGTTTAGGACCTGTGGAGTGCAGATCCCCCCACATGCTTACTGTGGCATGTGCATATGTTCATCACACACACAGGCACACACACAGGCACACACACAAATATTTGTTTAAAAACTGCTTCAAGACAAAACATGATTCATTTACATACAGGCTTGGTACCGCAGTTTTCTTTCTTTCTTTCTTTCTTTCTTTCTTTCTTTCTTTCTTTCTTTCTTTCTTTCTTTCTTTCTTTCTTATTTATTTATTTTTGGTGTGGTGTTTTGGCTAAGTGAGGATGCCGGATGCCCTGGAATCAGACTTACACACAGTTGTGACTGCCACATGAGTTCTGGGTCTTCTGGGAAGGCAGGCAGTTTTCTTAACCATTGAGCCATCTCTCCAGCCCATCTTAATTATTTGTAATGTGGCTCAGGAAAGTCTTGGCTGAGCAGTATGAGTGATGACATCTTTTTGCTTTCATCTTCTTGCTTTTTACTTAGGGGTTGTGTTAAGGTTAAATGAAATAATATTTGATTATCATGGTACTTGATATATATGAGGACCTCTATACATGATTCATAGGTTTTCTTTTTGTGTGTTTTTGTTTTGTTTTAAAAATTTATTATGTATAGAGTGTTCTGCCCGCATACCAGAAGAGGGCATCAGATCTCATTACAGATAGTTGTGAGCCACCATGTAGTTGCTGGGAATTGAACTCATGACATCTGGAAGAGCAGCCAGTGTTCTTAACCCCTGAGCCATCTCTATAGCCCTATTCATAGGTCTTGAAGTATTGTACTTCATTACATTTACTTTTGAACTTTTTCATAATAATTTCTATATTTAATAACCTTATTCCCTCCATTAGACAAAAAGGATTGATAAACATGACATAGTAAAGCATAGCTCCACTAATAATGATGAGTTATGTTTTTATTCTAGTAATTATAAAAGACTGCATAGTACTTACCATAAGCATTTAACAAGCTGTTCACATGGCATTAAAGAATTGACCTCAAAATAGAAACTATCTGTTGATCTCTCAGAATCTATCTAAAATCCTGGTTTTCTTATTCACAATTGTAGCAACTGTTATTATTCAACTTATTCACAACTGTTCTCTGTTTGTGTGCTTAATAACCATAGAAAAATGGTACCCTAACACAACTAAAACTAGTCTGTATGCAGCCTATTCCTGTGGGAGTATGAATTCCTTAGATTCATTACAGGAATTAGATGCTGGAAATCTAATGTGGGACAATCTGAGATACTGGGTCATTAACACATTACTGTTCTGAACTCAGAGGAAAATAATGTTTACCACGATTTATGGGAGCAATTATAAAATTCATTTTTTAAAAAGATTTATTTATTATGTATGCAGTGTTGTATGCCTGCAGGCCAGAAGAGGGCACCAGATCTCATTATAGATGGTTGTAAGCCACCATGTGGTTGCTGGGAATTGAACTCAGGATCCCTGAAAGAGCAGCCAGTGTTCTTAACCTCTGAGCCATCCCTCAAGCCCTAAAATTCTTTTTTTTTTGGTTTTTCGAGACAGGGTTTCTCTGTGGTTTTGGAGCCTGTCCTGGAACTAGCTCTGTAGACCAGGCTGGTCTCGAACTCACAGAGATCCGCCTGCCTCTGCCTCCTGAGTGCTAGCATTAAAGGCGTGTGCCACCACTGCCCGGCTAAAATTCATTTTTTTATTACATAGATTTATTTGGGTATGTGTATGTGTGTATGTTGGTACATCATGTCATGGTGTGTGAATGGACATTAGTGGATGATTTGAAGTGTCATTTCGCCTTCCATGTGGGTGCCTGGAATCAAACTGAAGCTCTCAGTCTTAGCATACCTCACTGACCCTTTACTTATAATAACTATCTGCTGCCACCATAGAATTTCTATGAGGGTAAAATTAGTTACCGTGTAGCATCCATCAAAAACAGTACCTTACATAAAACACTGTGGAAAAGGAGGTGATATGGTTATAGTACTGTGTTATTAAGTTTCTGGAAATTTGTAATGCCATGAGATAGTATTTTTATGGGGTTGGGATTATAAGATATTTTTTAATATTATTTTTTAAACCAGGTGGTGGTGGTGCACACCTTTAATCCCAGCACTAAGGAGGCAGAGGCAGGCGGATCTCTGTTCAAGGCCTGGTCTACATAGTGAGGTCCAGGACAGGCTCTAAATCTATAAGAAACCCTCTCGGGAAAAAAAAAATTAAGAATTTATGCTTATGGGTGTTTTGCCTGCATGTATGTCTGTGTACCACATGTGCTTGGCACCCATAGAGACCAAAAGAGGCATCATATTTCCTGGATCTTGAGTTATAGATGGTTATGAGCTGCCATGTGGGTGCCAGGAATCAAACCCGGATCCTATGGAAGAACAACAAGTACTCTTAACTACTGAACAATGTCTCCAGCTCCTAAGAATTTAAATGACATTTATTCCATTTTAATAGTTAACAACAAATAGGATTCTTCACTAAGGTCATATTAAATTACTGCTCGTTAGAAAAAGTTTTGGTTAGAATATTGAGTATAGGTATCTGAAATAGTCTTAGTTTTTATATTCTGACTTTTTAAAATGTCATTTGGATGTGCATTATTTAGGAGAGAACAGTTTATGGTCAAAGAAAAAAAGAACGTCACTGAAATCGGATGCTGCTGTATCGAAATCAAAGCAAAAAAAGAAATATAATAGTGCTTTGGAAAATCAAGAGATCCAAGCGATTGGTGGAAAAGATGTTTCTCTCTTTCTCTTCAGAGCTTTGGGGAAAATTCTGTACTCTAAAAGTAAGAAACATTTCTGCATTTTTTTTTTCATTATTTGTAGTACTCTCACTTCAGAAATAAGATACTATGTGTTTTGAAATGCCTTGTATTTTGTTTTGTTACTGGAAGGAGCTAGGGACCCTGCCAGATATTGCAAAGCCAGTGCTAAAATGTTTTCACCTATATGGAACATTTTCTAAGACTATAGGTCATAGTCATGTCTGTAAGTTCTAGTTTCCTGAGGACGCCAGTCCATCTAGAGCAGCAGTTCTCAATCTGTGAGAAGTGACCCTTTCATAAGGGTCACCTAAGACCATCGCAAAACACAGATGTTTACATTATGATTCATAACTAGTAAAACTACAGTTATGAAGTAACAATGAAATAATTTTATAGTTGGGGGTCACCACAACATGAAGAACTGTATTGAAGGGTTGCAGTATTAAGAAGGCTGAGCTCCAGTGCTCTAGACCTTTAGTGGTAGAAGTTGGTAGCCCAAAGCAATTGTAATACTCAGCTCCAAATACTGGGTCCTGACCAGGGGCTAAGCAGCTTCAGGTTTCTTTGGCTTCTCTTCACTAACTTGCTGTCCTCATATCTGCAGGTGTCCGTTGCTCTCATCTGTCTTATTTGTTCCATTTAGCCTTTCCTCCTCTCTCCCCTCTCAAACTTTCCCTCCTTTCAGGAAAATCCCAGACTTCTGTTCTCTATACACTAAATACCAATAGGATTCTGCAGGGAGAGACTGATTCCAAAGTGGAAATGCCGTGTAAGGGAAGTCTGGTGAAAATACTCATCTGCCTCTTGGCCTCCTTTCCTTCCAGCCTCAGTGCCCATTCTCACCTAGTTCCTTTCTTCCACCATTTCTTCATTCCCAGTGTTCACTTCTAACCTCTGCATTGGGGCCTAGCTTTCCTGTTCCTGAAGGTGGAATAGCCTCTTCCTATACAGCAAATACAGCACTTTAGCCTTCCATCCTGACAGAAGGCAAAGGGAGAAAACAATCCAGAGCTGAAAGATGAAATGGGAAGTGCTTTGAGACATGTCAGTTTTTAAGTTCAGGAAAACATACCAGCTGGACATACCTTTAATCCCAGCACTTGGGAGGTGGAGGCAGGTGGATCTCTGTGAACAGAGTTCGAGGCCAGCCTGGTTTACAGAGCTAGTTCCAGGACAGCCAGAGCTACACAGAAAAACTCTGTCTGGAAAAAACAAAAACAAAAAACAAGATCCATAATTTAAACATCACAATTCTGAATTTTGCCCTTGTTAGTGATGGTAGTTAAACTTGTTTGTTTTGATGTTTTGGTTTTTAATTTTTAACAACTTTCTTAGTGTTTTGAAATTAATATACCTAAAGTATTGAAAATCAGGTCATGTGATTGGAAAGATGACTTTAGCTTTAGTAACCCCAGAGGTTTTCTTACAGGAGCACCTTTAACAGAATCAGACTCACCCCGCTTGCCTGCCCACCTCTCAGAGCATGAGCGGGACACCCTACTTGTTCAGCCCGAGGTAAGGACTTTTGTAACACTTGGGACTTGGCTTAATATGTGCTATCTATGTGCCTAAGCGTCTGTTCATTGCATTTGCACCAAAATTTATATATTTATGCCTCTTTTTATAGGAAATAGTGGAAATGTCACATATGCCAGGAGACTTTTTTAATTTATACCTTCACCAAAACTACATAGATTTCTTCGTGGAAGTGGATGATCTTGTGAGAGCCAGTGAGTTTCTGAGCTTTGCAGATGTCCTCGGTGGTGACTGGAATGTAAGATCATTTGACTTAAATAGTTTTGTATTTCTTCAGGAAAAAGTTGAGTTTTATCTCTATTTCATATATGTTGTGACTCTCCTATTGTGCTAGATCTAATTATTTAAGCCAGTGTTTATAGTAAAATCTCAGGTTATTTGATTTTTCTGATGATATAAAGCACTATTTTTTCTGATATTCTTTTCTAATTTTATTTATATTACTTATTTATGTCTATGAGCTTGATATCCATGGAGGTCAGAAGACATTGAATCTCCTGGAACTGGAGTAATAGATGGTTGTGAACCACCATTTGGGTGTTAGGGACCAAACCTGGGTCCTCAACAAGAGCAACACATGCTGTTTACCACTGAGCCATCTCTCCAGCCTCTGTTTTCTAATTTTAAAGTTAACATATACTCAGACCATTTTTAAAAGACTTATTTTCAATTATGTATAGATGTGTGCTTCATGCATATATGTGCACTCTGAGTCTGGGGTTACAGACAGCTCTGAACTGCGTGGGTCTTGGTGCTGGGAGCCAGACTCAGGTCCTCTGGAGGAACAGCAAGTGCCCTCTTTAAGGAGTCAGTCACTAACAAAACAGATTTTTGTTTTTATTTTTATTT
>NW_004949109.1:306215-308813 GCF_000317375.1 Microtus ochrogaster | reverse complement strand
TGCTGGGATTAAAGGCGTGCGCCACCACCGCCCGGCAGATTTTTGTTTTTAAAATAACTCTAAAATGTGTATCAGCTGCAAGTGTGCCTCCGTGGTAAAGCATATGCTTAGGTGCACAAAGCCCGGATTTGACCCTCCATACTAGAAAGTCACCTGTCATTTCTTTCTCATTAACGTGGGGGTATCAGAGGACAGCTCTGTGGAGTTGGTGCTCTCTTTCCACTTTTTTGTAGGTTCTTATTAAACCCACAGTATCATCACACTTAATAAAGTTGCTGTTAATTTAGTTACTATTGATTTAGCTTGAGCATAATGATACACACTTGTAGTTCTGCCACTCAGGAAGGTAAGGCAGGTGGTATCAAAGTTACCTAGCCTGGCTTACTTAGGAGACCTTGTCTTAAAAACCAACAAGACAAAAATAGTTTAGTAATATGCTATCATTTTCTCCTTCCCCCTCCCCCCCAAACAGGGTGTCTCTGTGTAGCTCTGGCTGTTTTGGAGCTCGCTCTGTAGACCAGGCTGGCCTCGAACTCAGAGCTATGACTGCCTATGCCTCCCAAATGCTAGGATTAAAGGTGTGCACCATCACCTCTGGCTGTTATCATTATTTTCTAGTTGCCCCCAAATGTTTCTCCTGACCCTACCAAAGCCTTTCCCAACTCCACCAAAGTCTACTCAGTACATTTGCTTCCCTGTTCCAGTTGAATTTGTCTTAAGTAATTTTATAGCAATATTTTTAAGGCTTTGAGGATAGATATTGGGAAACATATGCAAAGCAAGTAAGCATAGGGGGTCTTAATCTGTGTCAGTACTACCAACAGTAGTATTTCATGTGTTGTTTTACATCTTGTCTCTCCTGCTAGACACGCTCTTTACTCAGGGAATATAGTACATCTGTAGCTACGAGAGGTGTGATGCATTCCAATAAATCCCGGGGATTTGCTCATTGCCAAGGAGGAGGATCAAGCTTTCGACCCTTACATAAACCTCAGTGGTTCCTAATACATAAAAAGGTAAAAAAAAAAAAAGTACATTTTTAAGCTATAATCTCAGCACTGCTGGCTGAGGTCCGTCTGGGCTAACTACATAGTGAGACTCTGTATACTGTGAACTTCATTATGTATGCATTGTCTCTCCAAGCGGAAGTCTGGTTTGTTTGGTTCAGTTTTTAAAGAGTCTTGTGTATCACTGGTTGTCCCTGAACAGCTTCTGATCCTTCTATCCTGTGCTGCCTTGCCAAGCTTATTTTCTTAACACCTAAAGTGTATGTGTGTGTGTGTGTATATGTGTGTGTATGTGTGTGTGTATATGTGTGTGTGTGTGTATGTGTATGTGTGTGTATATGTGTATGTGTGTGTGTATTATGTGTGTGTATATGTGTGTGTGTATATGTGTGTGTGCATACGCACTCGCGCATGCGCCAACTACTTGATGGCTCACAACCATCTGTAATAAGATATGTTGCCCTCTTCTGGCCTGCAGACATACATGCAGACAGACCATTGTAAATAAATAATAATAAATATATCTTTATAAAAAAGTCTAAAATTGAATAAACTACAAAATTAAACCTTAGGATACAAATTTCAGTAAAGAGCAGGGCAGTGGTGGCACACATCTTTAATCCCAGCACTTGGGAGGCAGAAGCAGGCGGATCTCTGAGTTTGAGGTCAGCCTAGTGTACAGAATGAATTCCAGGACAGGCTTCATAGCTACTAAGAAACCTTGTCTTGATAAACAAAGCAAAAACTATTTTTTTAGCTGGGTGGTGGTGGCACACGCCTTTAATCCCAGCACTTGGGAGGCAGAGGCAGGCGGATCTCTGTGAGTTCGAGACCAGCCTGGTCTACAAGAGCTAGTTCCAGGACAGGCTCCAAAACCACAGAGAAACCCTGTCTCGAAAAACAAACAAACAAACAAAAAACCTATTTTTTTTTTCAGTGAAGAGCGGTGAATTTGCGGTTTGTTGCATTTCCCTCGATTACACTGGTTGTGGTGATTACAGTAATGCACAGTCCCACAGCCTGAGAACCTCACTGAGTTTTACCATGGTGTGATCATCATTGGTGTTCCCATCAGACAGGCACTGAGCAAGGACTGTCCCTTCCATGAAAACACTGGTAAATGCACATGTGTGAGGCTGCTGAGGGTAATGGGATATTGTTAGTAATGCTAGGACAATTATAACTGCTACTTACATAACTTTTTAAAATTGTGTGTCTGTGTGTTGGGGAGAAGACCATAGAGACCAAATGACAACAGCTTGAGAGATTCAAGGGATTCAGATCTCAGGCTTAGCAACACCTTTCTATCTCTCCAGCCTCAGATAAATGCTTTAAAGTATGTTTATACGCTCAGAGGGAGGAATCCTATTTGGAGACCAACCTGGTTGCATGAAAAAAAAGTATCTTTATGGTACATAAACTTAGTCTTTGTGGCATAATAAACTTTATCTATGAATTCATAACCACTTTTGTTTGATTTGGTTTTAAATTTTTTATTAAACTTTATTATTGATAAACTTTCTTTTTTTAATATTTATTATGTATACAATATTCTTTCTGTGTGTATCCCTAAAGGCCAGAAGAGGGCACT
>NW_004949109.1:304012-305910 GCF_000317375.1 Microtus ochrogaster | reverse complement strand
ACAGGGTTTCTCTGTGGTTTTGGAGCCTGTCTTGGAACTAGCTCTGTAGACCAGGCTGGTCTCGAACTCACAGAGATCCGCCTGCCTCTGCCTCCTGAGAGCTGGGATTAAAGGCGTGCGCCACCACCGCCCGGCTTGGCCTGGAACTTGTTATCAAGATGAGGGTAGCCTCAAATTCACAGAAATCTGCATGCCTCTGCCTCTTGGGTTCTGGAATTAAAGTAATCACCATGCCACACGTATAACCATCTTAAAATTTTATTTTCCTTTCATTGTCTTTCTCCCATACAGTATCGAGAAAATTGCCTGGCAGCAAAAGCCCTCTTTTTTGACTTCTGCCTACCAGCTTTGTGTCTTCAGACTCAGCTCTTGCCGTATCTTGCTCTGCTGACCATTCCAATGCGAAATAAAGGTAACGTGTTTCTTTCCTGTAGAGAACTTGTTACCTATTAGTTGTAGCATCCACACCCACTATGCTTTAGTCTATAAGGACTGACATCTGGTTTTCATTCCTTCTAGATTTTTGTCTGAATTGTACTATGAGGAATAGCTTTGATTCTTTTTCATTGGTTCTCATTTTTGGTATCTATTGATAAAGACTCTGGGATCTTCGGTTGCAGCTCCTCACTATCATCATTTTGATCTCGGATTGTTCACAGTTGTCTAGTTGATGCTGCTTTAAGCTGTGGCTTTATTTCCTTTTATTACTATTTTTTAATTATGTATATGTGTCTGCGTGTGGGTATGTGCACATGGATGCAAGTGCAGTCAGACGGCAGAAAGGATGTTGGAGCTACAGGTGGTTGTGAGTTGCCTGATGTTGGGAACCCAATTTGGGTCCTCTGCTGTAAACATGCTTAACAGCTGAGCCATCTCTCTGGAAACCCAGTGTCATTTCTAAGCTTTGTCTATAAAACAAAGCTAGACAAATTTGTGTGTATAACGTAAGTCCATAATAGAACATCTAGTTTCTACCTAGCCGACAGTGTTTATTCTAACCCTTTCCCTTTCCATATCTGTATTTCTGTTGTGATTGTTACTGTTTTGTAGGGCTGGAGGCCAGACTTGATTTTCTTTGATTACAAGTACTTGGAATCAAATTGAGGGCCTTCCTTGTGCAAGCTAAATGAATTTGTATCACTGAAATATATTCCAGATATACCTCCCCCTTTGAATAATGAAATTGCCTACCATTTTTCTAGATGTATTTTCTTGTGTGATCATTATACGCATATGTACTTTTTATGTATGTGTCGGTGTGTGCATGTGCACATAGAAGTCAGAAGACAACCTCAGGTGTTGTTCCTCAGCTACTATCCACTGTTTTTTTTTTTTTCTTTTTTTTAAATCCAAGACAGGGTTTCACTGTGTAACCCAGGCTGTCTTGGAACTCACTCTGTAGGTCTGGCTTTGAACTCACGGAAATCTGTCTGCATCTGTCTCCCAAGTGCTGGAATTAAAGGCGTGTACCACCACAATCTGGCCAAAAAATTATTTTTAATTGACAAATTTAAACTGTATATAGTTATGGTATATGTGACTATGTGACATTTTTATGTGTGTATGTATACCTTATAGAATAGCTAAACCCAATCCAATTTTTTTTCTTTTCTTTTCTTTGAGATCCACCTGTCTCTGCCTCCTGAGTGCTGGCATTAAAGACATGTGCCACCAGTTGGCAAAGGTAATTTTTGAATGATGGTGTTTAAAACTTTATTTAAATGTTTTTTTCAGCTCAGATTTCTTTTATCCAAGATATTGGAAGACTTCCTTTGAAACAAAACTTTGGAAGGTAAGCTGATCATCTTAATTCCTAAAGAATTCTTTCTGAAGGGGCTGGAGAAATGGCTCAGTGGTTAAGAGCACTGACTGCTCTTCCAGAGGACCCAGGTTCAATT
>NW_004949109.1:299010-302857 GCF_000317375.1 Microtus ochrogaster | reverse complement strand
TTTTTTTTTTTTTTGAAACAGGGTTTCTTTATGTGGTTTTGGCTGGCCTGGATCTCAGAGATCCAGTGTCTGCCTTTTTCCCCTGAGTTCTCGGATTAAAGGTGTGAGCACCATGCCCAGCTTTAGTTTCTATTTTTAAAATTATAAATTAAATAATATAAAATGTAGTCCTATTCATGTTTCCTGAGATTTCTGTTTTCTGCTCATTTTTAATGTATATATAAACATTAGTGCATAGGAACTCTACTGGAGACATTAACCCTCTTGTAGGCAGTAGGGTTTATTCACAGTTTCTCATTCACCTTGCATTTTGTGTAAGTGGAGAGACCTCTTAGGTTACAATTGAAAGGAATCTCCTGTTTGGTAACTACTGACGTCTGCCCTGTGAATCGCACAGGTTGAAAATGGAAGCCCTGACCGAGCGAGAGCTCATAGAGCCCGACAGCGAGGATGAGTTCCCCCGTACTGGAGGGCGGCCTGCACAGGACGCTCAGGGTGAAGCCTCGCAGACTGCTGACCCAGAGCCCTGGTCTCTCCCCCTGAGTCAGAACAGTGGGAGTGACCTGCCTGCTAGCCAGCCACAGCCTTTCTCCTCCAGAGTGGACATGGAGGAAGAGGAGGAGGAGGAGGACATCATAATAGAGGACTATGACAGTGATGGGACTTAGAGAACACCTGTCAATCAAAGTGCTCCTGGAGAGACTTGTTTTCAGTCATTCAGGACTACAGAAATTGGTACTTGAACAGCATTAACACACTTCTGGTGCATGGCAAGCCGTTTGCTGATTGCTCAGTTGTCATAGAGTTCCTTCCAAGCCGCTGACTTGAGTCATCCTGAAGTAAAGCAGGGCTCAAGTACGAAGTCTTTAGTATTTATTTAGTCTTGTGAAAGCTTTAGGGAGGAGCGATCACAGTGTGAAGTGTGGTTCTTTCTCAGTGTCCTGCTTAAATATCAGAAAATGTGAAGGAGTAATCCAGAAAATAGACTTTATGGGGTGTTGTAAATTGATTTGTAAAACAGTTTATGAGTATAAATAAACTTTGTGCCTTATTTACAGTTTGCATGTAACTTCTCAGATACCGTTTGGTATGTTGTACAGTGAAATATTTTAGATACTTCTGGAAAATATTTACATAATTTATATAAAAATTAAAATGTTGGCTTTCATCGTGTTTTTCTTATCTTTTAACATTGCCTACCACGCATTGTCTCCTTCGGTCCAGGCGAAAGTAGAACAAATGTTCTAAAGATGAACGGGGACTTGGGAGGCAGAGGCAGGCAGATCTCTGTGAGTTCGAGACCAGCCTGGTCTACAAGAGCTAGTTCCAGGACAGGCTCCAAAACCACAGAGAAACCCTGTCTCAAAAAACCAATAAATAAATAAATAAATAAATAAATAAACAAACAAACAAACAAACAAACAAAGATGGACGGGGCAGATAGCGCCTTACACTGTACTAGTTTCCTGGCAGGATCTGGGCTGGCCAAGGGCTGGGTAGGGAACCTGAGCGGGTGAGGCCGGCAGGAGGGATCTGAAGGGACGGGCGAGTGGGCGGGGCGCTGTGGCTCGACCACGCCTTAGGATCCCGATCCCAGTTTCGGTGCCCGCGGTGGGAGGCGCAGGGAGGCCGTTCTTCCGGCCAGGTGAGTAAGTCCGCGACGGGACGCTGCGCCGGTGGGGTGAGGGGCTTTAACCCCCGCAGCCAGGCTGAAGCCCGAGCACAGGAGCGAGCCGGCTGGGGGCGGCGGGAGGCTTTCCCTGCTGCGACAGGTGCGGCCGGCTGGACCGCCTCCTTCCGGGCGCCAGGCGGCACCGCCCTCGCCACTTTCCCGGCTGTCCTGACCGGGACAACGGCCACCTTGGGGCGGAAGCCAGAGTGGATTTTCCAGAGAAGAAGGCTAAATCGGGAGACGCACCGGTGGGTACAGCCGTCTAACCGGGAGGCTGCATGGGAGAGCCCCGCGAGAACGCTGGTGATTGTCAGCGGCGGCTGCGGCTCGCTGCTCCCCAACCCAAATCCCGAGGCAGTCCACCACCTTCTGGAGGCGACAAAACTGTAAGGGGCGGTTGTGCGTGTGTAAAGGTAATCAGGCTTGATTCCTGTGACGTGCAGGGAACCATTTTTCTGGCCAGGGCTGTGGCATTCCTAAGTCCCTGGCCCCAGCCAAACAAGGACCTGCGATCTCAACGACCTGGATGGAGCCTAGGGGGCTCTGGAGCAACCCGTAAGACGTCAGGAGTTCCTATATGTTTAAGATGTGGTAAAATACCTCTGACCATTCCTTTCGACACATTTAAATTTGTTGTTTATTTAAATGATAAAGTGATGTATTATTTCAAAGAGACGTTTTCCACAGGTGAAGATGCGCTGAACCCGTTACAGTGAGTCACACTTTTAACAGTGAGTTAAAGTAACCAGCAGGATGCCCTGTAAACCCTCTGTACCCTAGATACTTCAAACCTTGTTCAGTTTGTTGTTTGCTTCTACATTCTCTTGTTTTGATTTTTTTTTTTTTCTTTTGAGATAGGCTTCCTCTGTTCTGGCTGTCCTGAAACTCGCTTTGTAGACAGGCTGGCCTCGAACTCACAGAGGTCCTTCTGCTTCTATCTCCAAAGTGCTGGGATTAAAAGTGTGTGCCACCAGTGGGCTTTGCTTCTACATTCTTAGGCATGTATTGAATAGAAACTTAGGACAACAGAGAGAGAAAGACAAGGGTAAGTGCTGTTGTGCTAGCTGATTTCATGTCAGCCTGACACAGGTTAGAGCCCCTTAGAAGAGGAAATCTCAGTGAAGAAACTGCCCCTGATAGGTTGGCCTGTGGGCAAGCCTCTGGTGCATTTTCTCAGTCAATGATTGATGTTGGAGGGCCCAGCTCACTATGGGTAGTGTCATCCCGGGCCGGGTAGTCCTGGACACTATAAGAAAGCAAACTAAGCAAGCCAAGAGGAGAAAGTCAGTAACCAGTACTTCTCCATGGCTTCCGAGTTCCTGTCCTGACTTCCCTCAGCAATGGAGTGTGAACTGAGTGCTGCGACCTGTAATAAACCCTTTCCTCCCCCCGTTATGGTCATGGTGTTTATCACAGCAATAGAAACCCCAACTAAGGGCTGGAGACATGGCTCTGCTCCTCCAGAGATTCTGAGTTCAATTCCCAGCACCTACATGGTGGCTCATAAACATCTATAGTGGGACCCGATGCGCTTTTCTGGCCTGCAGGCATACATGCAGATAGTATACTCATACACATAAAATAAATAAACATTCTTTAAAAAGAAAAGAAAGCAACTTCATCAAAATATGCCTAAGAAACTGAACAGAATCCTCAAAAGAAGAAACACACATTTTATTTTTTAATTTTCAAACACACATTTTAAAAGAAAAAAAAAAGAAACCTCAACAAAGACAGCTGTCATTCAGAGAGCTTTTGGTTTGGTTTGCACACCTTGCTCGGTTATCAATATCAATAACCCCAGTCTAGGAGTCCCTCATTGGAGGATCCTGAAATCCCTTCTTGGACTCCTCCTGCTGTGCTCCATCTATTCCATCTAGCGGGTGGATTTTATGTGGGTGAGTGTTTTGTCTGCATATATGCCTGCGCCATATGTGTTCAGTGGCCTTGGAGACTGAAGATCATGTTAGATCCGGTGGAACTGGAGTTACAATTGATCGTAAGCCTCCTTGTAAGTGCTGGGAATTGAACCCAGGTCCTCTGGAAGAGCAGCCATTGTTTTTAACCACTGAGCCATTTCTCCAGACCCTCTGGCAGAGGAAGAATAGGACAGGGAAGGAGAAGTGAAATATAAATAGGATTGGTCTATGTTTCAAGTTTTCTTTTTTTTTTTTT